>NC_084611.1:82856615-83014115 GCF_033978795.1 Nerophis ophidion
TCTCTCTTGTTTTCAGCTGATTTTGTTGGAGTTTTTGAACCGGCAAAGCAAACACAAAATACTCCCATTGCGGGATAAATAAAGTCTATACTATCTTAAAAGTGCCCAATTACCTACATTTTCACCGTAAAAAAGGAAACATGTCCTACCGTGTCATGTAGCCCCAGGTCACCGAAGCAAAAACGAATATTAACCAAAGTTCTTCTAGTCAGCTGAATGTTCTCTTGACAGGAGTTAGCAACAAAGCTAGCTTAGCATGTAGGCTAATAATGACGGATAAACTTTTACGCCTAGATTTTCCAACAAATAACGCGTTTGTTTGCTACAAAGTTAAGGACTAAAAATAAATTACATTTAACATGTAATACAATGATATATATATATATATATATATAAATATACACATATACATCAATCAATCAATCAATGATTACTTATATAGCCCTAAATCACTAGTGTCTCAAAGGGCTGCACAAACCACCACGACATCCTCGGTAGGCCCACATAAGGGCAAGGAAAACTTACACCCAATGGGACATCGGTGACAAAAATGACCCAGTGGGACGTCGGTGACAATGAAGACTATGAGAACCTTGGAGAGGAGGAAAGCAATGGATGTCGAGCGGGTCTAACATGATACTGTGAAAGGTCAATCCACAATGGATCCAACACAGTCGCGAGAGTCCAGTCCAAAGCGGATCCAACACAGTCGCGAGAGTCCCGTTCACAGCGGAGCCAGCAGGAAACCATCCCAAGCGGAGGCGGATCAGCAGCGCAGAGATGTCCCCAGCCGATACACAGGCAAGCAGTACATGGCCACCGGATCGGACCGGACCCCCTCCACAAGGGAGAGTGGGACATAGAAGAAATTATATATGTATGTATGTATATATACTGTATGTATGTACTGTATATACAGTATATACACATATATATATATATATATACACTTACATAAATATATATACATACACATATATACACACATTTATATATATGTACACTTACATATATACACACACATGTATATATGTATATACATACATATAAATGTATATGTATGTATACACATACATATAAATGTATATAGACACATATATACACACACACCTATACCTATGTATATACATACGTATATATATACACACACACATATATATATATACACACACATATATATATATATATATATATATATATATACACACACACGTATATATATATATATATATATATATATATATACACACATCCATACACGTGTATGTATATATATATATATATATATATATATATATATACACACACACACACGTGTATAAAATGTTGTCGAAGATAACCTGTGTATCACCACATATTTAAGGCTATTGTGACACAGAATGAAGCAGGGGCAGAAATAGTAAGAAAATTCTTTAATTTTTTCCCCTTTTCTTCCCCAAGGAGATTTTTTTACATGTTTTACCAAAGAACATACATTTACAGTTTTCAATAGACGCTGGTTACAAAAACAAACATCTGTACAAAAAACAACAAAAGCACCTCTGGAGGAATGAAATTACAGCTCTAATAAATTATCACATTATTGTTGATACATTTATATATATATATATGCTGGATAAAACAGAAGTTGATCGTTTTACATTTTTTCTAAAAAAAAAAAAGTTTCTTTTAAATACACATTATAAACCCTGATGTTGTAAACTACATAACTTGTCGAGTGGCAGCTTATGGAATTAACAAACACGCACATTAACGCTCATCTTTCGTGTGAAGACATACACAGTAAAATACACCGTGAGTCAAAAGGGGACGACGCCATAAAAATGACTCCAGCGTGGGCTGTGGCGCTCGATGCCAGTATTCACACTTGACATATAAAACAACTTGAAAAACAAAATGATTTTCAATTTCAGATTGTGTGTTTAAACCAGAAGACTTGTCACATATGGCTTGTATTGATTTGAGTAGTAGTACCAGGCCACACCTGCCCAAGTGGAGGCCCCCAGCTATGCAACCACCTCGCAGAAGAGTCCAAGTGCTTCGGGGGTGGGGGGGGGGAGCATTAAGAGCGGCGGCAGTGGCACGCCTCCTCTTCCTGCTACCACACCTGAGGAACCTCAAAGAGTGATGATGTTCCAGCAGCTGCACAAAAACAAAAAACAGGTAAAGGGAATAATTTCCTGCATTTTTAAGTAAAGTGATTATATTTCAACAGTGTAATTAAGCCATCAAAACCGGAATTCATGTTTGCAACTGAACAAAAAGAAACAGCTACACGAAATAAAACTAACAGCTGAAATGTACCGTACATTCCGGACTAGAGATGTCCCATAATATCCGACTGACGATATTATCGGCCGATAAATGCTTTAAAATGTAATGTCGGAAATTAACTATATCGGTTTCTAAAAGGATAATTTATGACTTTTTAAAACGTCGCTGTACGGAGTGGTTCACGGACGTAGGGAGAAGTACAGAGCGCCAATAAACCTTAAAGGCACTGCCTTTGCGTGCCGGCCCAATCACATGATATCTACAGTTTTTCACACACACGGGTATACTGTTGACCAAGCATACTTGGTCAACAGCCATACAGGTCACACTGAGGGTGGCCGTATAAACAACTAACACTGTTACAAATATGCGCCACACTGTGAACCCACACCAAACAAGAATGACAAACACATTTCAGGAGAACATCTGCACCGTAACACAATAGAACAAAAACCAGAACCCCTTGCAGCACTAACTCTTCAGGGATGCTACAATACACACCCCTGGCTACCACCACCCCCAGGCCCCCAAACTTCTCATGCTCTCTCAGTGAGAGCATGTCCTGAATTCCAAGCTGCTGTTTTGAGGCATTTTAAAGAAAATATGCAATTTGTGACTTCAATAATAAATATGGCAGTGCCATGTTGGCATTTTTTTTCCATAACTTGAGAGGATTTATTTTGGAAAAACTTGTTACATTGTTTAATGCATCCAGCGGGGCATCACAACAAAATTAGGCATAATAATGTGTTAATTCCGCGACTGTATAGAATCTGTATCGGTTGATATCGGAATCTGTAATTCAGAATTGGACAGTATCGAAAATATCGGATATCGGCAAAAAAACCATTATCGGACATCTCTATTCCGGACATTAAGCCGCTACTTTTTTCCTCATACTTTGAACCCTGAGGCTTATAAGACGAAAGTAAAGATTTTTTTCCGCTGGTGGCAATAATATAAAAACCAGAAAACAAGCAACTACATTTGAGAATGCGTTTTGTTTGTGACAAGTTCGCTCACTGCAGTTGCTGCACTGTCCTTCCACCGGTAGAGCTTCTAACCGGAAGTGCAGTGCTGCTCAGTCTCCTAGCCATCTATAGCGTTTCTACTCTGATAGACTCTTCATTTATCAGTCCATGCAACGTTGGTAAGTTTGACAATATAACTAAAACAGTTAATACTTACTAAACCGTCCCTTGTGTGAGGTCTGTAGGAGTGTTTTCATGCATATTTTTACGCGCTATTGTAATGTAATGACGCTAGCATCAGGTAATATGCTAACACTTTTATAAAGGTTTGTGTTGGTATTACAATGGCATTCTTTTTGTTTTGTTTCAATTTCACAAATTCCTCAGTAAATACACCAAAACGTCACTGTGGAGTTATATAATCCTTTTATCTCATTGAAGAGCTAGCTTTCGCAGCTAGTGTGTCCATGACGGTGACTTCTGTTTTTTTTAATCAGCCGTTTTACTGCCGTGTTACAGGCACGGTTTGGAAACAATTAAGGTATGTAAATAAACATTTACAGAATATTTTTCTGTAAATACCTCATTTGGCAACATATATATCTGCGGCTTCTAGTCCGGTGCGGCAAATTTATGGAAAAATATTTTCCCCCTAAAATTTAGTGGGTGTGTCGAATATACCGGTGCACTCCGTAGTCTGGACAACACACCTTCAGACTTTTTCTTGTTCTTTTGACTTTTGCGCCCAGGTACTGCGGCCGCCTGTTGCCGGGTGACCGTTCCCTCGGCGTCCTTTGCGTGATCTGGAGCACTGGGACTGTCCTCCTCTGGGATGGGACTCGACCCGGGGGACTGTGATGCCTCCCTGCAGGGTGCAGCGCACGCAGAGAGACAGGTTGTCAAGATGGAAGTAAAAAAAACAAGACAAAAAGAAGGCGAATTATGTGTCTTACGTGGTCTTGAGCCATCCTTCTGATGTCTTACTCTCCACAACTTCTACAAAAGAGTCAAAGCGCACACAGTAAAGCCATATTCCAAAACATATGAATCCTAATGTTACCATATCGCCTGAACAGTGTTATGACTCGGGGTTTCCCATTTCACTATTGGTCCAATAGCAGCAAAAAAACCTTTGAATTATACGAGCTTGCAATATCCGATATAAGCGCTCGTGCAAAGATGGTCAGACGGTTAAAAATAAATGTTCTCCAGTAAGCACACAAGGTTGGTTATTTCTTCTATTTCAGTCATTAAAAAAAAAAAAAAAAAAAAAGCTGGCAGCTACACAACAGCTAAGCACACAAGCTATACATACGTAATAATTAATTGAACAATGGTACAGTCTAAAACAGTACATCTATCAGTATAAACAAATATCAAATAATGATAGTTGTATATTAATTACACATGCAGAGTCCCGAAGGCAGAAGCGCATTACAAAATATCCACTAACAAACGTGTTCGTAACATTCAGCTTGCTGTGTCGTGGGCTTAACGTCATAATTTATCGTGGTCACCAGGTAAGGTCAAAAACAATTACCACACCACTTCAACTTCAAGACAGCATAAGTCAATTCCAGAAGGTTAATAATATATAGGTTAGGGTTTTTCATACCTAATATTGTTCTCGGCTTAAGAAATTTCTCTTGATCAACCTTTTCTAATATTCCACAAAAAAATCGTATTAAAATTCCGATTCTAAATCAATTCATAATTTTCTGAAATATATTCTTAAAAAAATTATACACAAACACGAAAAAAACATAACATTCCCTCCCCCCCCAAAAAAATAAAAAAAATATATATATTACTTTTTAATTACTATTTTTGTATTATATATATATATATAATATAAAAAATGATATATATATATATATATATATATATATATATACACACAAAAATATGTATATTTTTTCAATTAAAAAAACTAAAAAAATAATATATATATATATAATTTTTTATTATTTGTTTTATTATATATATATATATATATGTATATATATATATATATACACATATATATATATATACACACATATAAAACAATAATGTTTTTGTTTTTTTTTAAATATGTATACATTTTTGGTGTGTGTATTATATTATATATATAGACATATTTTTTTATTTATTATTATTAAAATATGTTTTAGGCCAACTCCATGCAACCACAAGGAGCTCTTCTAATCTGTAACCAGTTCTGAAAACAGTTTCCATATAATTATTATACATTGTGAGAATCAGTTTCAAATAGAAAATCGTGTCAAATCGAGAATAGACTCTGAATTGAATCATCACCCCAGGAATCGGAATTTGATCAAATCATTAGGTGTGCAAAGACTCACATACCTAAATTCCACACGACAAAATAAAAGTACGCATGATACCTTCAGTTATTGTATCAATATTGGTAGTGAAAAAGTTGCATCAAGACACCTATAGCAGCGACAGGTTTGACTATGGAATGGATTACTTCTATTTCTGGCCTTTACCTTGTGATAATGGCCAATATTGGCTTAAAAAAACAAACACACACCGTCAGTTTTCATCTTCTTGCTTGCCGTGCTGTCAGCGTAAGAGTAGTTACTCCAGCCGTCAGCTGCGCCAGCGTCACTGCTTCCTTGTTCCAGCTGAACAGGACTGATGCTGCGTTTCAGAGCCCTGGACCACACACACACACGGGCATCAGCTTGTTTTGCTACACCACAATAGTGGGACCACAGTACCAACAAATACTGGAGCATGATTAAAAAATCATGCGTTTGTGTGGAAAATCAGTTTGAAAAAGGTGTCATACCGGGAGTATCCAGAAGGGGTGTAGTGAGGCTTCATCCAGCAGTCCTCCTTCCAGGATTTGGAAGTGTGAGCCAGCTTGTCTTTGTCCTGCTGCTTGCCTCGGATGTACTCTGCGTAGGTCTGGATCTTGTAGCTCTCTGCATAGCGGCTGGTGTTCATGGCTGAACACATCAACAACAGCGCCAAAGATAAGACCTCATGCGACTGTCCTGATGGCTCCAATTAACACCTCTCACCAATTAGTTGCCTGGCAATTTG
This sequence comes from Nerophis ophidion, assembly GCF_033978795.1. Lineage (NCBI taxonomy): Eukaryota > Metazoa > Chordata > Actinopteri > Syngnathiformes > Syngnathidae > Nerophis > Nerophis ophidion. The sequence continues at coordinate 82,862,915 of NC_084611.1, forward strand.
TCTACAAAGCGGTGTCAGGAGGATTATATTTACAGCCGTGGCTGTGGGCAACCTTTCCTTGTTTTTTTTTTTTGTTTTTTTAAAGAAGAAAAAAGAAAAGAAAACACGTTTGTAAGACGAAGACGGTCTAATTTGTGGCAGCCCGCAACGGCTACACGTTGACCGCCAAGAACAGATTGGGCACAATTGGTTGCCCTTGCTCATTAACACATTATAATGGAACTGACTATGTGTGAATGAAACTTTCAGTTCCATCTCCGTAAAGTAAATGGCAACGTAACTGTGTTCCAACACATATCACACGAAGCCATCTGACAGAGAATATGATGCCAATATGGATACTTTTCATATAGTTAGTGCCCTGTAGACCAGTGTTACTTAACCATAGGTCCATTGTTGGGCCGCTAAAAAATATGTTTCTCAGCTGTGGTCCGTATGGGTCGCAGCGGCGCTCAGTTGTAATACATTTTTCCACCAATTGTGGCAGTTAAGACTATCAAGCAAAATAAATCTACAACTTAAGTCATAGAGAAGTTTCTTAAGCGCAAAAATTATGACTCAAGTGGAGCAGCTGTATTTTCAATTGCACTTTAAATTTTATTATTATAGACTATAAGCAGCTATTTTTTCCCCCACTGACAGCAAAATGCATAGTTAAACATTTAAAAAAAAAAAAACACTGAAAGAGTGGGTTATTGATTGTGCTATGGCGCCATCTTTTGGACAAATTCGCTCACTGTAAGTTCTGCAGAGCCCCTCTGTTTAGACTGACCTTGCAACATCGAGTAAAAGTGCCATTCCGCCTTACAGACGTCCATAGCGTTTCTACTCGTATGGATTCTTTATTCATCACTCCAAGCAACGTTTCTAAGTTTCACAATATAACTAAAACTATTCTTACTTACTAAACCGTCCCCTGTGTGATGTCTATAGGAGTGTTTTCATGCATATTTGTACGTGCTATCATATTATAATGAAGCTAGCATTGTTAGCATTAGCGAATAAGCTAACGTGTTTAAATGTGTCTGCGTTAGTAAAGCTAGCTTCCCCAGCAAGTGGCTCAATGACGACGACGACATCAATTTTGTTTGATCAGCCGTTTTACTGCCGTGTTACTGGCACCGTTTGGAAACAATTCAGGTATATAAATAAACATTTACAAAATCTTTCGGTGTAAATGACTAATTTCACAAAATATATATCTGTGGCTTATGGTCCGGTGCAGTTATTATACAGAATGTTATATATATAACAACAGTCCAAAAAACACAGTAGTTATATACAATTACGCATGGCTAAAATAAATTATATTTCTTTTAAATACATTTTTATAACTACCTTCTTTTGCAATCTATTTGATTAGTATTTTTTTTGTAATCATTCTGACTTTAGCCTTAATAATAAAATAAATAATCTTAGATTAACACATGGTTTCGTACCATTTCACAATGGATTAAAGAGTCATTGAGTAATATCAAAACCAAGAGTAAGATTACTAATTAATTTTTAATATTTGAATGGGTCCCAGACCCCACTAAAGTGGAAAAGTTGGGCTTGGAGTTCAAAAAGGTTAAAAAACCCTTCTGTAGATCACTACAAAAATCTAAATAAAAAGCCTAGCATTTTTTGTGGTGTTATTGGACCCGCTGTACAAAACATATCGTTTCCCGTCTTCTTTCTAATGTACGTCGAATCATTGAGTTACAAAAATGAACCGGTTATACACAAGTACTTTCAACTCAAGCCCTGTCCTTTTTGCACTTTAGGTACTGTAAATAAAAAGACACACACCTATTTGCACTTGGTCCGTTTGACTGAGGGACACGAAGGCAGAGGTGTCGTCCACCCATGAGACCTGGATGTTCCCTGTGAGTGGACAGCGAGGCGACAAAAAAGGTGAGCGGAACAAAAACAGTACTATTCCTCACATGACGTGACATGAGGGATTCTTACCGAAGGCACTAAAGAGCTGGTAGAGGTCGCTGGTCTTCCATTCTTTAGGGAAGGTGACATAGAGTACATTGTCCCGTTTGGGTTGCACTGGGACAGGAGAGATGGTCCATTAGAACATCAACACAATTTCCTACCATCTTATAGCTTCATGCTTTGGAAGTATTCGCACGCTCTGATATTTGAAAGAAAAACAAAAAACGTTTTGGTCTGCTTTAAATTTTAATGAATTGTTTTGTTTTTTTTGGCACTATTTAGAAGGGTATGCTGCAGCTAAGAACCCATCACACAAGCCGTTACTCATGTTGTGTTGGAAAACATTTATGTATCTTTGTGTAAATTGCAAAAGTGCTGTGGGGAGAGCAAATTCTGGACTGTGTGTGTGTGACCTTGTCCACATTGACTGACTGTGAAAGCATCTCTTCTTCCTTTTTGTTGCTCATTTAAAAATGCACCGTTAGTCCCTAGTGTGGACACTTTTCACTGTGTTGCGTCATATGCTCCCCCCTCCCACCTTGTATTCAGTGTATCGAGAATGAGATCTCTCTTCCTATTGTGCACTCCTTACATACTCTGCTATAAATGTGATCTGTGCTTTTTGAGATGCTCGAGCTTTTCGAATAAATTTAAGAAAGACAATTTTGTTTGACTAATTAATTAGAAAATTTCAAATACAATGTGTAACTGCACATTTTTAAAGTACATTATTGTATGCCAGCAATTATTTGATGTATGAAACTGAACGTAAAACCTGTTTTAGGCACATTATGGGTTTTAAGTAGGGGTGTAACGGTACACAAAAATTTCGGTTCGGTACGTACCTCGGTTTAGAAGTCACGGTTCGGTTAATTTTCGGTACAGTAAGAAAACAACAAAATATACATTTTTTGGTTATTTATTTACCAAATTTGTAAACAATGGCATAACATACATATACAAACAGGGTCCGTTACCAAAGTTACTGTGGTCAACATATATAAAATAAAAACTAAATAAGATAAGGCTCAGAATGGTTTCTTAACAAAATCTTTCTACATCCATCCATCCATCCATTATCTTCCGCTTATCCGAGGTCGGGTCGCGGGGGCAACAGCCTAAGCAGCCTAACCCAGACTTCCCTCTCCCCAGCCACTTCGTTTAGCTCTTCCCGGGGGATCCCGAGGCGTTCCCAGGCCAGCCGGGAGACATAGTCTTCCCAACGTGTCCTGGGTCTTCCCCGTGGACGTGCCCTAAACAACCTCCCTAGGGAGGCGTTCGGGTGGCATCCTGACCAGATGCCCGAACCACCTCATCTGGCTCCTCTCGATGTGAAGGAGCAGCGGCTTTACTTTGAGTTCCTCCCGGATGGCAGAGCTTCTCACCCTATCTCTAAGGGAGAGCCCCGCCACACGGCGGAGGAAACTCATTTCGGCCGCTTGTACCCGTGATCTTATCCTTTAATCTTTCTACATATAGAGTGATTTTTTTGATTGATTGATTGAGACTTATTAGTAAATTAGACAGTACAGTACATATTCCGTACAACTGACCACTGAATGCAAACACCCCAATAAGTTTTTTAACCTGTTTAAGTCGGGGTCCACGTTCATCAACACCCTCCCACCCAGCCTGGCTAACTTGGCAGTAAGAGGATGTATGGGCTTATTGTTTTTCCACCATAGAAGTGTGTCAAAGTTTAGTTTTTAATGCAATACAGCAACCCCCTGCGACCCCGAACGGGACAAGCGGTAGAAAATGGATGGATGGATGGATGGATGGTCTTTAACCTGCTGCTATAAAAATATTTGTTATTGCTTCAGCCCTGCCCGACTCGCCGAGGCTGCTTGAATGCGGTGGTGACGCTTCAAAGGAGTTAGCATTTTTGACATGTTGGCAGAAGCGTACCCTACTACTGCTGAACAATGTCGGCAAACCTCCGTCCTCCATTGTTGTATCGCACCGTGCAGCCAAAATGTTCCCAGACGGGAGATGTTAACGAGGCAGGGGGGTCTTCCAGCTCTGACTTTTGCATGTTGTCCTAGCCCGGTCGCTGTTAGCCTGCGCTGTGTTGTGCTTCTCTCTGAATTGTTGACACAACCTGTGGTGCGCTACCTAATATGTCCGTGTGGAAACTCGTTCAGTACACCTACGAACCAAACCGAAACCCCCGTACCGAAACGGCTCAATACAAATACACGTACCGTTACACCTCTAGTTTTAAGTATTTCAAAAATAGGCATTTTAGGGCTTTTTATGGGCGCTTCCAGTGATGTTTTTTCGCCCCTCGCAGGTCTTGAAACGTAAACCCTGTGAATAATGGGGATCTATGATCTATCCATCCATCCATTTTCTACCGCTTATTCCCTTTTGGGGTCGCGGGGGGCGCTGGCGCCTATCTCAGCTACAATCGGGCGGAAGGCGGGGTACACCATGGACAAGTCGCCACCTCATCGCAGGGCCAACACAGATAGACAGACAACATTCACACTCACATTCACACACTAGGGCCAATTTAGTGTTGCCAATCAACCCATCCCCAGGTGCATGTCTTTGGAGGTGGGAGGAAGCCGGAGTACCCGGAGGGAACCCATCCCAAAATGGTAAAATTATGGAGTTGCAGTGCAGATTCAAAAAGCCCACAAAATAGTACTAAACATTGCACAAGTCATTAAAGTGGCACTCTTTGTTAAGCAGTCCCAAAAGGGTTTTAAAAAAAAAAAGAACAAGAAGAAACATTAAAAAACACAAAAGAGACTATAAAAGAGTACAGACCTACTGCAGCTAGTTACCACTTCAGCAGTTCCAATTTTACATTCAGCAACAAAAGTAAAACGAAGTGAGTAAAAAAAAAAGAAAAAAAGTGATAAATACTAATTATTACAAATACACTCAGTCAGTCATTCTTCCTAAAGGGGTCTAAAATATCAGATAACAGCATGGAGTCGTGAGAAGGGATGTATATTATTACGACTTTATAAGCACCTGCTTTTTAAGTCTTAAACAAGCCAACTATGCTTGCAGTGCAACGTGCTTTGCAGTTTTTATGTCATCGTTTTGTAAAGATCACACCGATCCATCAGTTTTTATTAATAATTACAATTACACTCAACTGGAAATATTTATGTATGGCATTCATGTGCTTAGCACATACCTTTTACATGATGTATCACATCAAATATATAATATAAATCGATGTAATCAATTAGCATTAGCATGTCTGTGTGCATTTTGTACTAAATAGGAATTGTTATATGCGTTTACATTGCACACGGACGTACTTGAGTGACGGACCGGAGGCCATATTGAGTGTTGAGAGCTACCTATGTATGTGTCGCTGTAGTATGTACTTAATAAATAAAAAGACCCGGTGATTACTTAAATGTTTCACTTTTTTGAGTGGATTAATATGGGCCTGTGGATTATTGGATCGCAAGGAGGACTGTTGGTGTAGTGCGGTAGCGTGTGGCCGTGACTCTTTGGTAAAGCATGTTCACTAACTCTTACTAGCATGCGTGACTTTGAGGGACTTTTGAGGAGGAAATTTTGTTGCTACAAACTTTTGTGTGGTGTTTCTTATTTGTGATTATTCCAAACCGATCATCAGCTCCTTCAGGTGACTTTTTTTTTTTTTTTAATGCGTAGCAGCGGCTGTATAAAAAAAGAAGAAAAGAAACAAATACGTATAATTTATCCAGAATCTTAACAGTCACCCTGGTCTGACCCAATTAGGAACCAGTACCAAAAAAATACTGTTACCACTATGCATTTTATCAGTGACAGAAGTAATGAACTTTAATTAACCAAAAGCAAAGTATTAATGAGTCCCTTAATGAGCTGCCTTCAGTGGTCAAACATATTTTTTACACCAAGCGATGCAGTTTGATGAACTATTTCTGCTCAGTTAAAATTGAAAACAGTCAAATTATGAATTCTATTCCAAACCATGGCCCGCCGATGTCTTCAATCTAGCCCCTGACACAATATGAGTTTAATAAGGAATCTTACCCACAAAGAGATTTCATTCGTTTTGATAGCCTGACAATGTTGATGCGGCTATCATGTCGCCATCTAATGGACAACATGTGTAATTCAGGTCAATGACTTTTAATTAGAAACACGCGCAGCATATACTTATATGACCAAATGCAAACAACCTACCTTGTCATAGTGGAGAAAAAAAAATCCAACCAACACAAAATGTCAACAGACCTGGTCACACATAACCTGCTCACTGAACTTTGTGGATAATATAAAAAAAACGTCCATGCACAATTTAAAAATTAAACCTGTGTAAATCCATTAAAAATCATGATGGGAACACGCAAAACACTCCACCCTTATCCATGTTTGGCGCATTTTAGCTGCTTTATATTTATGATTTATTACAAAGCCTTAGTTTGTGAATGTGAGTGTGGATGTCTATCAATCTGTGTTGGCCCTGCGATGAGGTGGCGACTTGTGCAGGGTGTACCCCGCCTCCTGCCCGAATGCAGCCGAGATAAGCTCCAGCACCCCGCGAGACCCCGAACGGGACAAGCGGTAGAAAATGGATGGATGGATACAAAACTTTAAGGGGCGAATGCATGCAGATTTTTTTTTTTTTCCCCAAAGCGACCCCTGAATCAAAAAGCTTTAATATCCCTGCTGTATTCTATTGTCCGATGCTAAAATACTCACAATCTGGTCCTGTGATGTTGAGGTAGGGAATATCAATGATTCTCATCAAGAACAGCCTTGAAAGGAAAAAGATGGCGATGAAAAAGGGTTGGACCAGCGACACAGAGACGAGCGGAGCTGCATGCTGCTTACTTGTTGTAGAACGGCTCGATGAGTTTGGAGCGAGCTGAGACGTACGCTTTGGGCGGAGTCAGGAAGGAGCCTGAAAAGAGAGAACCAGTTAGAAGACTTTTCATTGGCTGGAAACATGTGAATGAACTAACTACCCAGGAAGTTGGCCATGGAGATGAAGCAGCGGCCTGTGATGTAGGCATCGTAGCCGGCCTCGTGCAGCTGCTCCTTGGCTGTGTTGTAGCTGGGAAAGCCTTCTGCCGCCTCTAAATAGCGAAACAATCACCGTTGACAAACACGTTGTGCTTTTTGAAAACGCGCGTGTTTACACACCAATTCGAGGACCCTTAAAGGGGCTCTCGTTCAGCTGCTTCTCCAGCTCGGCCAGAGAGGTGTTGCTAATCATTTCCTGGAAGGTAGAAATACAACAAGTACAACTGATTAGCTAAAAGATACAATTCAACCTCATGTAAATTAGGGATGAACATTATTAGCAATTCATGGATTTTTTAGGGTCGATTTCTCAGCTTTTGAGGTAGTATCAGAATTAGAACTGAGGTAGGAGAAGTGTCGGAGTAGCCGGAAGGTTAACACACAAAGCTCGCTTCTCCAGCGCTGTTGTGGTGAAAGCAATTGTCTGACAAATACAGTATTTTAGACACCGAATGTCAATATTCAATGTCGCTAGGTTAGCGATAATACAACCTCAATATATATCACTATAAACATATAATCGTTATCAATTAAAAAATGCGTTCAATAAAACGTTCGACACATTGTTTCTATTTTTGTCGGAAAAAAGCGGAAATTGCGATCAAGGTTGGTTGCGTGAACAAAGGCACTCGCTATCTGGTAACCGAGCAACACAGGAAGTGATCACTGATCAGTGGGAGTGACCCACTAACAGCCAATCGGTTAACAGTTTTAACCATCACGTTTGGTTGCAACATCTTGGTGTCTGGCGGTTGAATCTTTGCATGGAGTGAGAAGAGAAAGTCGAAATGAAGAAACGGTGGATAAAATAGGAAAAGTCCCCTTGATAGTATGGCAGTTTTTTGGATTTTTGTAAAAACGGCCCGTAGTCAGACCAATGTGGTCTGTAAATGCTGCAAGGCGCTCGTACCCACCAAGACCGGTAATACTACACCACCTTAGCCACGCTTACCCTTTAGAGCACAGTCGCAACTTCCAGTCACTAAACCTGCAGAAAATACTTCTTGTCAGGTTTCTCTCCATTTACATTTTCACACTTTGCACTATTTTCTTACACTTTATTAAGCATTTCTAACATATTCCTTATTTTTGTACCTTCATTTTAATAGCTTATTGTTAAGTGATTTTACAATTAGTTTGCATGACTTGTCCATCTTGAACCCTGCTTTCCGCCCATGCAATTAAAAATACAATGTGAAATCAATTATTTTTTAAATTGATAGAAAATACTTTTCCATCCTTTTAATACAAATCTAAACTATAGCAGTGTGGAAACAGTTTACCTTAAAGGGCTGAGTGGAAGCCATCAACTTTGTATCCAGAAGCCTGCAAGCATATGCATAAATTATACAAATTAATGTTCAAAAAAGCAAGCATGTGACTGAGGGCAAACAAACTCACTTAGGGAAAACACACATCGTGACCTCTTTGAAATCTTGAAGATCCTGGAGAAAAAAAGCATTGGGGGAATAATGCAAACCATTTTGCTAAAACATTTGGTTTGAGCGCAGGCGTACATACATCTGGTAGGGGGCAGTAGAACTGGTGGATGGTGTGCATGACGTCTAACAGCATGTTGTGGCCCACCACCAGCTTACCCTGCAAGTGAGAGGACATTTAAAATCAAGATCAACAAATGTGACTGAAATCACTTTCTTAAAAAGGCAGTGAGGACTGCCAGGCACCAGACTTACAGACTTGGAAATGGCGTGGATGACCCGGGAGAAACCCACTGCGTCATTTAGCTCCTCCTGAAAGAAGTTTAAAAAATGAATTAAAAAAAAGTCTAAACATACTTCAATCAGTCCTCATCTCAAGTTCTTTCTACCGACCTGTTCTTGCTCCAGTTTTTGCTGCTCCCGCTTTTTCCTCTCCTCTTCATCCATCTTACTGACCTGGATGAAGCGCTCCTTCTGCAGAAGACAATCAGTATTCCACATGAACTTAAAGACAATATTGTTTAGTAACTGATGTCATTCATATAGCATTTCATGCTGCCAACATTTATGTGATGTGCAGTTCTATGTTTTGTTAACTATTGCTGGGCTGCAAAAATATCGCTTTCTCAGCGGTTCGAATAGACTGCAACCGTACTCAGCAACAATACACTTTTCCACCTCTTGTGGCAGTAATGCGTCAGTTAATGAGTGACTTAGAACAAGCTCAAACCATGTGAAGTCTGGAGAAAAAGTCACGGAGAAGATTCCCAAGCACAAAAATGATCAATAATTTTATGTAAATGTGTTTTTCATTAAAGTCCATTATTTTACAGTATATTTGTTTTAATAGTCCTGATCTAAACATTTTTTGTAATGTTGTATGTTAAGTTAAAGTTTAAGTTTCAATGATTGTCTGGGTGTGGTGAAATGTGTCCTCTGCATTTGACCCATCCCCTTGTTCAGGTGAGGAGAGCAGCCGTGGCTGCGCCTGGGTATCATTTATGGTGATTTAACCCCCAATTCCAACCCTTGATGCGGAGTGCCAAGCAGGGAGGTAATGGGTCCCATTTTTATAGTCTTTGGTATGACTCGGCCGGGGTTTCAACTCACAACCTACTCTAACCACCAAGCCACTGAGTAGTTCTGTGCGGGTTTATGTGTTAAAGGGGAACTGCACTTATTTTGGAATTTTGCCCATCGTTCACAATCTTTATGAAAGACGAATGTATTTTTTTTTAATGAATTTTTACTCGTAAATAAAAGTCCTCTATTCCACTCGTAAAACCTGATAAAAAACATCCAAAAACCACCAACAAAACTACAATTACATTTCACAACTAGAATATCAACCAAGTTTTAACAATATTGTTATTATAAGCGCTAACGCAGACAAACTATTGGGCATCATGATCACTAACTTTGGTGGCGACATTGACATCAGCTGGTAAGCGGCTTCTTCATCTCGGTGCTGGTGAAAGTTTATTCTAGACCATAATTAATGTCTAACCTGACAAGTTGGTACAATTTGACAGCCAATTTACACCCGGAATGGCGAGAAAGACACGAAAAAAGTTCCACCTCCCTTTATAGCGAAGATTATGAGTCATTTTTCATCTAAAATGGGAATATAACGAGACTATCAGTCGGCATACTAATGACAGCGGACCTTGTACAGTAAGTTATATTTTATCATGGTTGTTGGCTCTCATGAAGTATGTGGTGAGTAATAATTGTCGGGGAAAAAAGTGGAAGTCGTGACGCGTTTTTTAAATTAATGCTTAAAGTGATCAAAATATGACAAAAAAACTTTAAATATTACGTTATTATGAATGTGCATGTTACTGCATTACATATACACTCAAAGCATGAAACCTTGATTAAAGGGTTTGGATGTTTTAAGAGTTTTGTATGTAGAATGGAGAACGTCCAAAGGCCTCCATTTTAAACAGACTTTTGATCGCATTTATTTACTATTTAGAATGCATAAAAAAATCAAACGTGTTCTTGTCTTACCTAAGGATTATGAACGATAGGTGATTTTTAAAAACGGTGCAGTTCCCCTATAAGCACAAAAATTATTAATAATTGAATGCAAACGTATTTATCATCGAAGTCCCTTCTTTTGATTAATGTTTTTTTTTTTAATAAGTTTTTTCTAAAACTTGTTTGTAATGTTGTATGTACTGCTTTACGTGTTAAATAATAATCTTTGTGATTAAGACATAGTTTCATATAATTCAACAAAGATTATACCTGTTCAATTTTAAGTAGATTAGATATAATTATCGAAAATTAGCATACTTGCCAACTCTCCCAATATTCCCGGGAGACTCCCGAATTGTAGTGCCCCTCCCGAAAATCTCCCAGAGCAACCATTCTCCCGATTTCCACCCGGACAACAATATTGGGGGCGTGCCTTAAAGTCACTGCCTTTAGTGTCCTCTACAAATTGTTAAATAAATGGGTTGTACTTGTATAGCGCTTTTCTACCTTTAAGGTACTCAAAGCGCTTTGACACTACTTCCACATTTACCCATTCACACACACATTCACACACTGATGGAGGGAGCTGCCATGCAAGGCGCTAACCAGCACCCATCAGGAGCAAGGGTGAAGTGTCTTGCTCAGGACACAACGGACGTAACAAGGTTGGTACTAGGTGGGATTTGAACCAGGGACTCTCGGGTTCCGCACGGCCACTCTCCCACTGCGCCACGCCGTCCCTAAATTGTTGTCACGTCCGCTTTCCCTCCATACAAACAGCGTGCCGGCCCAATCACATAATATATGCAGGTTTTACACACGCATGAGTGAATGCAAGCATACTTGGTCAACAGCCATACATGTCACACTGAGGGTGGTCGTATAAACAACTTAAACACTGTAACAAATATCCGCCACACTGTGAACCCACACCAAACAAGAATGATAAACACATTTCGGGAGAACATCCGCACCGTAACACAACATAAACACAACTGAACAAATACCAAGAACACCTTGCAGCACTAACTCTTGCAGGACACTACAATATACACCCACCCCAATATCCCGAATTCGGAGGTCTCAAGGCTGGCAAGTATGAAAATTAGTAAAACTGAAGAGTAAGATTAGTTAGGGCTTGGCGATAAAACACTACCAATATACATCACAATAAACAGTCGATATCAATAAAAAATGTGTTCGATAAAACGCTTGCTGTTATTTTTTTCTTGGTCATTGGAAGAGAGCGGAAATTGCAACGCAAGGTCTGTTGCATGAACAAAGGCACTTGCTGTCTGGTAACCAAGCAATGCAGTTGCATGAACAAAGGCACATGCTGTCTGGTAACCAAGCAATGCAGGAGGTGATCACTGATGAGTGGGAGTGACATGATAACAGCCAATCAGGTAACTTGCATGGCGTTAAAAGAGATACCACATGTTACAATGGCAAATACAATACATTAGATGGCAGTAGTGTGTAGCTTATGGTGTTTTGTTTTGTTTTTGCGCCTTTAAAAGTGTTATTACTGTAAGTATTGTACTTATTACGCACCGGCTGTTCGATTGTAACTTGCATCTTAGAAGTAGTAGTCATTAACAAACTTGGAGGTGTTGAAATAGACATGTAAAATTGCTAATACTAAACAGTAGCATGTTAATAGCAAAGTCAATGCATGAGGATCAAGCGAGCACATTTTTGGAAAAGTGTAGCCTTACTTTACTTGTGTTGTAGCGTTTTTTGATTCAGTTTCTTTGATGGCATTGAAAATTGCAACATTACCTAGAGGCATACTTGCCAACCCTCCGGATTTTCCCGGGAGACTCCCGAATTTCAGTGCCGAAAATCTCCCGGGGCAACTATTCTCCTGATTTCCACCCGGACAACAATATTGGGGGCATGCCTTAAAGGAACTGCCTTTAGCGTCCTCTCTCACCTAAAATGCAGACTATTATATACGTCTCCGTTATCCGTAGTTTTATCTATAACCCATAAAGTAGGCAGGCACGGAGCGATTTCTCAGCGTGTGTTTATTCCAGCCGGCACATTAATACACTGACACACATCCAGATTCCTATCATGCATTGCTTTAAAACTACGGCAAGTAGCAATGTCCAAAAACATAACATAGACGAAGCACAAGAACAAAGAAGAGACATGGCGACGACGAGTAAGAAGAAGTACGCTTGCAAGTTCCGAAATGATTGGAAAAAATAATTTCAGTTCATCCTGGACAGCTCGAAGGTGAAGGGGTATGCTGCCTGCAAATTTGTAGATCAGACTTGGTACGTACCTCGGTTTAGAGGTCACGGTTCGGTTCATTTTCGGTACAGTAAGAAAACAACAAAATATAAATTTTTTGGGTATTTATTTACCAAATTTGTAAACAATGGTTTGATCCTTTTAACATTGGGAACACTATAATAATTCTGCCCACGTTAATCCACATTAAACTGCCTCAAATTGTTGCTTAGATTAAATAAAACGACACAACTTTTCTTCTACATATAAAAAATGCAACATTAAACAGTTTCAAGTCAACTCATCATGCTTAATTTATTACAGCATTTGGGAAGACTGTAGTTGATTTTTATTATGTAAATGTTATATTTTTATCAACATGTGATAGCATGGACCCTGCCATTCAAAACTAGGCTGCTACATTACTAATGATTAATTCTTCCCTGACCACCATGGAGTTTATGTAGGCTTTATGATGCACTTAAATTATTTTATACACCATCAGAGACAGAAACTTTTCATTTAAAATAATGTCCTTTTTTGCTGCTTCAACACACCTCAATCAACACTGTCCGTAACACACGCGCACACACACGCACACACACACGCAAAATGAGTTAACGTTTCGCTAAAAGCTAACTAGCCTTCACCTAAAGCCAGGACTGCGAGTGAGCTGAGCTGCAGTTTGTTTCTAGAAGGTCAACGGGCTCATCGTGATGTTTAGAAAGTAGATGACTTGGAATATAATTTGGGGAGAGTAAGTTGCTCCCCTGCTAAACACCTATCTGCTCGACATCGACACTGAAGCCCTGACGGCATGTGCTCGGGATACGCATTGCTGATTGGCTTTCTATGTAACCAATCAGAAGGTTGTGTGGGCGGGACAATGCAGGGTGTTGTGTACAGACACAGAGGCAGAACGGAGCGGAGCAGCTTGTTAAGACTTTAGCATAGGCGGCTACTTCATATGTACGTGTTGAACTCGTTCGGTATTCCTCCGCACCGAACCGAAACGGTTCAATACAAATACACATACCGTTACACCCCTAATATATATATATATATATATATATATATATATATATACACACACACACACACACACACACACACACACACATTTATATATATATACATATATATATAAGAAATACTTGAAAATATAAATACACCCCCCCATCTCCCGAATTCTGAGGTCTCAAGGTTGGCAAGTATGCCTTGAGACAGTTCAGCTGAGTCCGCTCTCAGTGCTGCTGGAGTGACCGAGAAGTGGAATGTTGGCAACCAGGTGTGACATCACAAGCAACCCAGGTACCGAAAGATGGCACCGTTGGATTTTACGTGAATCGTTTGGTGCCATAAAAGTACCGGGTTCAGTACCCACCCCTAAAGCTAAGATTACGTAAATGTCAGTCTACCTGTCCGAGGGATGTTGACATAAATGGATTCCGCTGTATTATGAGAAAATAGTTACAGCTATATACTTAGTTCCTACCTTGTCTGTTTCCACGGTTTCCACATGGAGCCCCTTGGGAAACCTGTCAGTCACAAGAAAGGAGGAATAAACAACCGACGAACCAATTAAGCAGAAGCAGGGTTGAAAAAAAGCACACTCACTTCCTGTTGAGTGTCTGGTATATCAGCTTCCTCTGGAAACTGCCAAAAATCAGAAAGACATTCAACGTAAAAAAGAAAACAATTACAAGGTGGTAGACAACCATAATGCATCACTCGGGACATGAACTGGATTTTCTTATTCAGTACAATTAGAGGGCAGTTATCTTACCCCGTGCAAGACTCCAAGTCCACAGTCTTTTCTGTACCTGAGAAAAGCATCTCAACCTTCTCCCTACATCGGGAAAAAGACTTCATTACTTCAAAAAAAAAAAAAAAAAAAGACAACATCCCTTCTGCAATGAGACTTTCTAAGTAACGGCGCTTCCGCCTTGCGCATTCCAAACTTACACTACTCTGTTGATGAAGTCTTTGTGCTCTTCGGGTATGTGGGCGGGGCCTTTGGAGCAGGACGGCGAGATGAAGGAGGGCGTTCCCACGCCGTTAGCTTGTTGGCTCCGCCTCTCCTCGGTCTGCTCTCTCAGCTGAGCCTCTTCCTCTTGGTTCAGGTAAGGAATTCCTAAAACAGAGATTTCAGTTTGTTTTGACTCAAAAGTAAATAATAAATAGTATTTTGTGACATTTTTTCGGGAGGGGCACCACCCACGTTCATTAATCAACAGAAAAACGATACTGTAGTTCTAACTAAAAAAGGGGTACCAAATCCTGTACATTTTTGGAACCTATCGAATCCTACCGGGCACCGATTCACATAAAATCCAACGGTGCCATGTTACAGTACCTGGGTGGCACATGACGTCACGCCCTGCTCGTGGCACCGCTGGCGATCACTCCAGCAGCACTGAGAGCGGCCTGGGCCAAACTACCTCTAGGTAATGTTGCAATTTTCAATACCAATAAAGTGATTAACTCAAAAAACACTCAACCTAGGTCAAGTAAGGTTCTACCTTTTCCAAAAATGTGATATCTTGATGCTCATTTACATTAGCTTTGCTACCGACATGCTAGGCAACACTAAATTGGCCCTGGTGTGTGAATGTGAGTGTGAATGTTGTCTGTCTATCTGTGTTGGCCCTGCGATGAGGTGGCGACTTGTCCAGGGTGTACCCCGCCTTCCGCCCGATTGTAGCTGAGATAGGCGCCAGCGCCCCCCGCGACCCCGAAAGGGAATAAGCGGTAGAAAATGGATGGATGGATGGATGGATGCTACTTCTTAGCATAAGCGATTTCAACACCTGCAATTATGATAATAAAAAGAACAACTAATGTTACATTCAAACTGCTGGTGCATTATATGTACAATACTTATAGTATCAACACTTTTTAGGATGCAACAGAAAACACAAAAACACCATAAACCATATTCCAGTGTCTATTTAGCTCTTGGACTTGAAACTGTCATTTTAAAGGGCTACTGAAACACACTACTACCGACCACGCAGTCTGGTAGTTTATATATCAATGATGAAATCTTAACATTGCAACACATGCCAATACTAAATTGCAATTTTAAATTTCGCGCCGAAATTTCCTGCTGAAACGTCGCGGTATGATGACGCGTGCGCGTGACGTCACGGATTGTAGAGAACATTTTGTTCCAGCATCGTTCCCAGCTATTGATGGTCTGTTTTCACCGCAAAATTCCACACTATTCTGGACATTTGTGTTGCTGAATCTTTTGCAATTTGTTCAATGAACAATGGAGACATCAAAGAAGAAAGCTGTAGGTGGGAAGCGGTGTATTACGGACGCCTTCAGCAACGCAAACACAGCCGGTGTTTCATTGTTTACATTCCCGAAAGATGACAGTCAAGCTTTACTATGGAACAGAGATGTCAAGCGAACACGGTTGGATTGGACCACACACACAAAGTACAGTGTATTGTGGAGCGATCATTTCGAAAGATCGTGTTTCAAAGAGGGTCCCTTGCGAAGGGCAGAGATGGGCATAGTCACCACCTGTCGACTGGTGCTGAAGAAAGGTGCGGGGCCGGCTATTAGGTTGTACAGGTACGACCATATAATCTCACTAAAGGCCTACTGAAACCCACTACTACTGACCACGCAGTCTGATAGTTTATATATCAATGATGAAATCTTAACATTGCAACACATGCAATTTTAAGTTTACTAAATTGCAATTTTAAATTTCGCGCCGAAATATCCTGCTGAAACGTCTCGGTATGATGACGCGTGCGCGTGACGTCACGGATTGTAGAGGACATTTTGTTGCAGCATCGTTCCCAGCTATTTTTTTTCTAGTCCTTCACTCTCACTTTCCTCATCCACAAATCTTTCATCCTCGCTCAAATTACTGGGGAAATCGTCGATCGGTCCAAATCGCTCTCACTGCTGGTGGCCATGATTGTAAACAATGTTCAGATGTGAGGAGCTCCACAACTTGTGACGTCACGCGCATATCGTCTGCTACTTCCGGTACAGGCAAAGCATTTTTATTAGCGACCAAAAGTTGCAAACTTTATCGTCGATGTTCTCTACTAAATTCTTTCAGCAAAAATAAGGCAATATTGCGAAATGATCAAGTATGACACATAGAATGGACCTGCTATCCCTGTTTGAATAAGAAAGTCTCATTTCAGTAGGCCTTTAATGTCATACTTGCAAATTATACAATAAAACTGGACAGCAGTTATAATCAGGTCATTTTAAATGCTGCAATAAATTTTTATTTTTATCATCAAAAATAATATTTACTACCCAGTGGCCTAGTGGCCAGAGTGTCCGCCCTGAGATCGGTAGGTTGTGAGTTTAAACCCCGGCCGGGTCATACCAAAGACTATAAGAAAAAATGGGACCCATTACCTCCCTGCTTGGCACTCAGCATCAGGGGTTGGAATTGGGGGTTAAATCACCAAAAATGATTCCCAGGCGCGGCACCGCTGCTGCCCACTGCTCCCCTCACCTCCCAGGGGGTGAATAAGGGGATGGGTCAAATGTAGAGGAGAAATTTCACCACACCTAGTGTTTGTGTGACGATCTTTGGTACTTTAACTTCAACCTAACACACACTAAAGTACCAAAAATTGGTTCGGTATCGATTCCCAGGTATCGGGAATTGGAACCGTATTGGTTCAAATGTGAATGATACTATCCCTAGTTGTGACTGTGACTATTCATGCTTTCCAACAGTATACGATGCAATGGGGAGTAATATTGGACCAAAAACACAACTTTAAAGGGGTTACTTGTTTGCTATTGCAAAAACACTTTTTAGCGCCCTGGCATTGGAGTACTTGGTGCTGATTTACCATTCCTAACTAAATCGAACTGGACCAAATGGGAACAAATGTGGCTGAATGGCTAAGTTTTACTCACCGTTACAGAAGACCTTGTTGAAGTCAAAGCCTTGACTGGCAAGGAAGTCAATACTGGAACTCTAAAATAATAAAATAACATCACCACAAATAATAATACATGAGTGAACTTCCAATACAATACCGATAATTGGGCTGTGAGTACTGGTTGGTACGATATCAACAGGAATCATACATACTGTATTATTGTGTAGTGTGCAAGGTTGGAAAATGGCGGCCTGGAGGAAAACACGTGACGACTTACTTGACAGATGAACTTGATGTCGGGGGACGATCGGTTGAATGGTTTGGGGAAAACGTAAAAGTTAAAAGTCTTTGTGATGTACCTGCAGACGGAGACAGTGTAATATTGTTTTCATGCTTTCATATTAACAACGATTGGCTTAGTTTTACACGTGTGACAGTTCGGGGTAACATTGATTTTTACAACACTTCTGGTGCAGTTAAAAAAAGGTTGCGTATGTCCACAGTTTGACCCTGGAACTGATTATTCCCATTTAAATTATTGTCTATGAAGACAAATGGAAACAACCATCCATGAACGGATTGTGTTCAACTTTATGAGGTTCCGTTGTAACACTGATCCCTCCTGCTGTCTTCTTATTCTCTGGCAGACCAGGAGTATTGTGTGTTTATGAGTACCAATACATGAAAGGTAAACACCGACAAAAAACAATGCTAAATTAATACCTCAAAACAATAACATATATAATTTTGATGCAGTTCTTGCGTTCTCATTCAGTTGTCCATGTGTTCCTAATGAATTGACCCGTGAGTTCTAAAATCCCATCAGCCGGTTTCCTACACAAAAGCACCTTAGAATTCAGACTGTCGGACACAAATCACTTACTTGGACTCTTTCTGGTCGTAGTTGAAGGTGCACAGTCCAAACTGGAAGAGCAGAAAGTCCATGGAATGCTTTTGAGAACAGAGAAGGAAGACACCAAATGTTTAGAGCCATACCTATTTATTGAGAGTCACTTATTAAGTCGGGCACTACTGTCCAATCAACCTAAAGTCCTGGCTGTTAACTCAATGTCCAGCGTTGCTCTTAAGGCAGGGCTTCCCCAACATGTAAATGATCATGGCGCACTGCCACTGCAAGATAAACGGCGCCACACCTTTAAAATAAGGTTTTTTTTCCATGAAAACATTTTTTTTTTCAACGAATACAAATTTAAGTAATATATTGTATGAATGGATGTACTGTATATCGTCTATTATTTACGTACTATTAATCATAAGTTTAAAAAACATCTTAAATCTCAATGCTTTATTTCGGAAACAAAAACAGCAGCTGATTGGAGTTGACACCTGGTCAAAGTAAAGAAAGAAAGTTGAAAAGAAAGGAAATTCAAATTATTTCAACTAATTCTTGTTCAAGCCTGTGTAAACTACCCTAATTCTTTTGACATTATTACAGAGAATAATGTCTAACTTTACACTGTGTGCGTCTTAGAACCTCCGTTTGGTCATCTCTGTGGGAGAACCCGTGTGTGAATGCTTTCTCCCACGTTCCAAAAATATGCATGTTAGGTAGGGCTGGGCGATATATCGAATATACTCGATGTATTGCGGGTTTGTCTCTGTGCGATATAGAAAATGACTATAACGTGAGATTCGAGTATATGTTCGCACAGTTGCTTTTAGCTGCGGGCATTACACTGCAGGCGTTTCTCACTCTTTCTTGTCTCTGCTTCTCACAGAGAGGTAAAACAAGCGCACCTTGTTACATACGTCACATATTGTCATGCGTGCAACGTCACACGCCCTCGCCCAGCAGAGAGGTAGCGGCATGGTAACATTAGCTGTTGTACTAGCGGTGCGAGTGGTAATACGAGAGAGAGAAGGTGCGAATCTGGTAACAAATGAAGGAAGAAAAACGCAAATGCTGATTATCGGTCCTGCTAGACACCGACCTCTATTTAATAATACAACTTTAACATTTGACAACCAAACAATTAAACAAGGCGACTCGGTAAAGAATCTGGGTATTATCTCCGACCCAACTCTCTCCTTTGAATAAAACATTAAAAGCGTTTCTAAAACAGCCTTCTTTCATCTCCGTAATATCGCTAAAATTCGCTCCATTTTGTCCACTAACGACGCAGAGATCATTATCCATGTGTTTGTTAAGTCTCGCCTCGATTACTGTAGCGTATTATTTTCGGGTCTCCCCGTGTCTAGCATTAAAAGATTACAGTTGGTACAAAATGCGGCTGCTAGACTTTTGAAAAGAACAAGAAAGTTGGATCATATTACGCCTATACTGGCTCACCTGCACTGGCTTCCTGTGCACTTAAGATGTGACTTTAAGGTTTTACTACTTATGTATAAAATACTACACGGTGTAACTCCAGCCTATCTTGCAGATTTTATTGTATCATATGTCCCGGCAAGAAATCTGCGTTCAAAGGACTCCGGCTTATTAGTGATTCCCAGAGCCAAAAAAAGTCTGAGGGCTATAGAGTGTTTTCCGTTCGGGCTCGAGTACTCTGGAATGCCTTCCCGGTAACAGTTCGAGATGCCACCTCAGTAGAAGCATTTAAGTCTCATCTTAAAACTCATTTGTATACTTTAGCCTTTAAATAGACCTCCTTTTTAGACCAGTTGATCTGCCGTTTCTTTTCTTTTTCTCCTCTGTCCCACTCTCCCTTGTGGAGGGGGTCCGGTCCGGCGGCCATGGATGAAGTACTGGCTGCCCAGAGTCGGGACCCAGGATGGACCGCTTGCCTGTGTATCGGGTGGGGACATCTCAGCGCTGCTGATCCGCCTCCGCTTGGGATGGTTTCCTGTTGGCTCCACTATGGACAGGACTCTCGCTACTGTGTCGGATCCACTTTGGACTGGACTCTCACGGTTGTGTTGGATCCACTATGGATTGAACTTTCACAGTATCATGTTAGACCCGCTCGACATCCATTGCTTTCGGTCGCCTAGGGAAGGGGGGTTGCCCACATATGCGGTCCTCTCCAAGGTTTCTCATAGTCATCATTGTCACTGTCATCGACGTCCCACTGGGGTGAGTTTTCCTTGCCCTTATGTGGGCTCTACCGAGGATATTGTTGTGGTTTGAGCAGCCCTTTGAGACACTAGTGATTTGGGGCTATATAAATAAACATTGATTGATTGATTGAAGAACGAATTCCCAAGAAAAACAGCACGGGGTCCATCGTCTGGCGGTGGTTTGGCTTCAAGCGGGAATATGTTGAACAATTATGCAACAAAAGCGTTGCTACAAAAAGTAGCAGCACTGTTAATTTGTAGCATCATTTGAAAAGACACCCGCTAGAGAATGAAGAGTGCTTGAAACTCTGCATGTCAACAATTTGGGCGGAGCTAGAACCAACAAAATGCCCAAGCAACCATTTTTAGATCAACACCGTATGAAAAAAACAATCAACAACAGAAGGAGATAACATCTGCAGGAACCTACCACATAGTGAAGGACATACACTATTTGAGTTCCTATTATGTAGCTCATTTTTATTTGACAGTTATTGAAATGCCTTGTGTGACATCATGCACTAAAGTGCACTTTATCTGTTTTTTACTATTGTAGAGGCGTTCTGTACAAAAAGTGCACTTTAATTTAGTGTTGTTTTGATATGTCATCTTAGTGACATCATGCACAAATAGCTTGTTTTGAAATGTCTGACAATCTTGCACTTTCTGTTTTGAAATGCCATGAATATTTGTGCCACTGCTTAATAACTGTTAATTAAATACAGTTTTGGTAAATTGATTTAGTTTTGATTTCCCTCTCGGCATGAAAGTTTAAAATGAGCATATATTAATGAAGTATGAATGTTTTAAAGTAGACACATAGAATCATCATACTGTTGTGATTATATGCATCAAGTGTTCATTCAAGGCTAAAGCAAAATATCGAGATGTATATTGTGTATTGTGACATGGCCTACAAATATCGAGATATTAATAAAAGGCCATATTGCCCAGCACTAATGTTAGGTTTATTGTAGATTGTAAATTGCCTATAGATATGAATGTGATTTTGGTTAGCCTGTCAATGAGCTTGTCCATTTTTACGTGAGCATCAAGCTAGCGCCATTAGAGCTCAACCATCATTCTGCATAACTGTACTACTTTTTGCAGTTTACTCCAAACTACATTTTCAAATGTAGTTTGAAAGTGCTCGTCTCCTACCTTTTTGAGCTTGGTGTAGCGTTCCTCGGGCGTGTCCAGCCCGTTGGTGAGTGCACTGACGCTGGGGCCATCGCTGATTCCTGCAGCATCACAAAGACAACCATCACACATGCACAATAAAAACCAAAGACACCAACACAACCATCACTGGCGCACACACCAACAACAATCACGGGTGCACACACCAACACAAACGACCATGCTCACCAACTCAACCATCACACACCAACAAAACCATGCACACAAACACAACCATCACACGTACACGCAAACCAAATCATGCACACGTACACACAAACCAAATCACACGTACACACAAACCAAATCATGCACAACCATCAGACATGCACACTAACACAACTATCACGCACCCTAACACACCATGTGCACAATGACACAACAATCACACATAAACACAACCATCACATGCAAACCAAATTATGCACACAAACACAACCATCAGACACAACAATCACATGAGCACAATAACACTACCATCACACACCAACACAACAGTCACAGGTGCACGCTAACAACCATCCAGACCAACACAACACCACATGTACACACAAACCAAATCATGCACACCAACACAACCATCAGACATGCACACTAACACAACTATCCCGCACCAACACAACCATCACATGTGCACATTGACTCTACCATCACACATTCACACGCGCACACACAAACAATGCACATTAACACAACCATCAAACAACCATGCATACCAACACAACAATGCACACGTGGACACACCAACATGCACACTAACACAACCGTCACACGTGCACACAAACAACCAAGCCAACCAACACAACCATCAGACATGACCACAAACTATCGTGCACACCAACACAACCATCACACAAGGACACAAACAACCATGCACACAACAACACAACCATCACACATGCACACAACAAAACCCTCACACATGGACACAAACAACCATGCACACAACAACACAACCATCACACATACACACAACACAACCATCACACATGGACACAACACAACCATCACATATGGACACAACCACACACCCATCTCACATAGACACAAACAACCATGCACACATGCACACAACAACACTATCATTACACATTGACACAAACAACAATGCACACAACAACACAAACACCACACATGGACACAAACAACAACACAACCACCACACATGGACACACAACAACACAACCATCACACATGCACACAACACAACCATCACACATGCACACCAACAACATTGCACACACAACACAACCACCACACATAGACACAAACAACAATGCACACAACAACACAACCATCACACGTGCACACCAACAACAACACAACTACCACACGTGCACACAAAAAACAACACAACTACCACACATGGACACAAACAACAATGCACACAACAACCACACGTGCACACAAACAACACAACCACCACACATGGACATAAACAACAACACATCCACCACACGTGCACACAAACAACCACACAACCATCACATGTGTTGTTGTTTGTGTACACAACCACCACACATGGACACAAACAACACAACCACCACACATGCACACAAACAACAACACAACCACCACACATTGACACCAACAACACAACCACCACACATGCACACAAACAACAACACAACCACCACAAATGGACACAAACAACAACACAACCACCACACATGGACACAAACAACAACACAACCACCACACATAGACACAAACAACAACACAACCACCACACATGGACACAAACAACAACACAACCACCACACAGACACAAACAACAACACAACCACCACACATAGACACAAACAACAACACAACCACCACACATGGACACAAACAACAATGCACACAACAACACAACCATCACACATGCACACCAACGACAACACAACTACCACACGTACACACAAAAACAACACAACTACCACACATGGACACAAACAACAATGCATACAACAACCACACGTGCACACAAACAACACAACCACCACACATGGACACAAACAACAACACAACCACCACACATGGACACAAACAACAACACAACCACCACACGTACACACAAAAGACAACACACCCACCACACGGACACAAACAACACAACCACCACACATGCACACAAACAACAACACAACCACCACACATGCACACAAACAACAACACAACATCACACATTAACACAAACAACGCAACCACCACACATGCACACCAACACAACTACCACACGTGCACACAAACAACAACACAACCACCACACATGCACACCAACGCAACTACCACACGTGCACACAACAACACAACTATCACACATGCACACAAACAACATCACAACCATCACACATGCACACAAACAACATCACAACCATCACACATGCACACAAACAACATCACAACCATCACACATGCACACAAACAACATCACAACCATCACACATGCACACCAACAACAACACAACCATCACACATGCACACAAACAACAACACAACCATCACACATGCACACAAACAACAACACAACCACCACACGTGCACACAAAACAACACAACCACCACACGTGCACACAAAACAACACAACCATCACACATGCACACAAAATAACAACAAAACTACTAGACATGCACACAAACAGTAACACAACTACCACACGTGCACACAACACAACCATCACACATGCACACAAACAACAACACAACCACCACACATGCACACAAACAACAACACAACCACCACACATGCACACAAACAACAACACAAACACCACACGTGCACACCAGCATTGCATCCTACCAGCGAGCATTGTATTGGAACATTTACCTGAAAACTCTCCATCGATGGCCAGAAAGTCGGCCTCCTCTATGGCAGTGTACACCAAGTTCAAACACTCCTTAAAACCTTGAAGATATAAAAATTGTAGTTTAAAGCATCGAGGGAATAATTCCTTCGCCTTTTTTATCGCTACTAGCTTAGCCAGCTAGCATGCTAGCTTGCTACACGCACGCGCTAAAGCAAAAGGGAGTCGTGCACATTTTCTCAAGCTTCACTATGTTACTTTCACATCCATAAATATATCTACTAATGAACTAAAGGGGGAAAAAAGACGCAGTTTGTGAGAATTAAACTTACATTGGCGTGTCACCTCCATCCTGACACGACGACTCTAACCAGCTGACAGCTAACAGTTGCTAGCCCAACTCCTTTGGCTTTTATGCTGCGTTCAAGTTGCACCGGGAATTCAGGAATTCAAACAGTTGGACGCCCACCACAACCTCTGAAATAGGAATATAATATGTGTGTTTCTTATCTTTAAATGGCAGTGGTAAAATGACAAAGCCACACTATATATGTTTACCTTTGAGTTAAGTAAACTTTGAGTTCTAACGACGCTGGGGAACACTTTTAATGCATGTGACGTTCACGGCACTCGCGTGCGCATTTGTACATGGACACAGATGTGTTTTTCAAAACAAAAACAAAAAAAGACCTTAACAACAATGAGTAATTTCATGTACGATTTCTGAATTTTTGTCATGACATTTCGTAACTCCGCTTGGGATGGGTGAATGAACGAGAAAGGTAAGCCAATAGGTTATGTACTTTCCGAGTAAACTTGAACGCGGCGCTGAAAACACTTCTGGGCCATGTGCACTCTATTTAGAAGGAGTGTGGGAAAAAATCGATTCGAATTTGAATCGCGATTCTCACGTTGTGCGATTCAGAAACGATTCTCATTTTTTTTTAAATCGATTTTTTTTAATCAAATTTTTTTTTTAAATCAATCCAACAAAACAATATACAGCAATACCATAACAATGCAATCCAATTCCAAAACCAAACCTGACCCAGCAACACTCAGAACTGCAATGAACAGAGCAATTGAGAGGAGACACAAACACGACACAGAACAAACCAAAAGTAGTGAAACAAAAATGAATATTATCAAAAACAGTATCAATATTAGTTATAATTTCAACACGGCAGTGATTAAAAATCCCTCATTGACATTATCATTAGACATTTATAAAAATAAGAAAAAAATAACAATAGTGTCAGAGTGGCTGACACTTGCATCGCATCTCATAAGCTTGACAACACACTGTGTCCAATGTTTTCCCAAAGATAAAAGAAGTCATATTTTTGGTTAGTTTAATAGTTCAAACAAATTTACATTATGGCAATCAGTTGATAAAACATTGTCCTTTACAATTATAAAAGCTTCTACTACTCTGCTTGCATGTCAGCAGACTGGGGTAGATCCTGCTGAATTTGAGGTCGCGGGGGCACTGGTGCCTATCTCAGCTACAATTGGGTGGAAGGCGGCGTACACCCTGGACAAGTCGCCACCTCATTGCAGTATACATACATATATATATATATATATAAATTCATATATATATATATATATATATATATATATATACATTCATATATATATATATATATATATATATATATATATATATATATATATATACATATATGTGTTTATATATATATATATATGTGTGTGTATATATATACCTACTTAGAGAGAGAGAGGGATAGAAAGAGATTTAAGCATTGAATGATATATATATATATATATATATATATATATATATGTGTGTGTGTATATATATATATACCTACCTAGAGAGAGAGAGAGCGATACAGATTTAAGCACTGAATGATATATATATATATATGTGTGTGTGTGTGTGTGTGTATATATATATATATTATCAGATGTATTTATCAATGTTTTATGCCCTTTTATCTAAAAGAAAATCCTTTTTTTTTACATCAAAAACAAAAAATATGCAATATTTTCCCATCTAAAATTGGAGCCTAATATCGGTGAATAATTCATAACTTCATTGATTCATTCATTGTTATTTTTTTTAAGCAATGAGTAATAAAAAAACAACAAAAAAACGACTGAAATTTCTCAGTATCCAAAAGGGCCCCACTCATAAAACACTTTAGTCTCCCAATCCACTTCAGATTTATCCATTGGTTATAAGTTTTAATAATTTGTCTATGTTTATATATTTTATTATATTTGTTTGTTTTATGCCGTTTTTGTCAAATAGAACTTAGTTTTTTATATTGCAAACACACAAAATTGGCAACATTTTCCCTAAACAATATGGATGGATGGATGGAATATTTAATGTGAAGTAATTGGAGCCCTGAATAGGACGATAATTCATAATCACACTGGTTTTGATACGTTATTAGTTTTTGAGCAATGACATGATGGAAGTGAAAAAACAGCTTGCATGGAAGCTTTGTGTTATTAGAGTCAACACTGCAACTTTTCCATGTTACATTATACCTTTTTTGTTTTTTTTAACAGTATTTTTAGAATGTGCCATGGTCCCTTAACAAATGAGCTCCGGGCCGCACTTTGGACACCCCTTTTTAAATGCAACTTAATAAAATAGTTGTGTAAACCACTCGACATGCAGTGCTAATTTGGTGACAATCAGACTGTAAAACGCACATCTAGCTGCAGAACAAACAGGAAAAAGTGGAAAGAAAGGATGCAGGCGGGGAAAATTAGTGAGCTGGAAGAAATAAATGACGGCTGCACAACAGGGTGACACACGCTTACATAAGTGATAAATGACACGGCAAATTAAACACACTTAATTAAAGACGGCTTGAAGAAGCTGAGACTGCTGCAGAGTGCGTCTGAATATCAATTGTTTATTTTTTTCCTTTGCAAGGTTTTCTTTTATTATTTATGCACGTGGCATGGCCGTTTCTCTTTGAGCTAAAATGTGACGAGATCCGAAGATAGTTAATTTTGGCAACAAAATGTCCTTGTTTGTTAAAAAAAAAAACAAAAAAAAACAAAACACACACCCCGTTTCCATATGAGTTGGGAAATTGTGTTAGATGTAAATATAAACTGAATACAATGATTTGCAAATCTGTTTCAACCCATTTTTAATTGAATGCACTACAAAGACAAGATATTTGATGTTGAAACTCATAAACTTTTTTTTTTTGCAAATAATAAATAACTTTCATGGCTGCAGCACGTGCCAAAGTAGTTGGGAAAGGGCATGTTCACCACTGTGTTACATCACCTTTTCTTTTAACAACACTCAATAAACGTTTGGGAACTGAGGAAACTAATTGTTGAAGCTTTGAATGTGGAATTGTTTCCCATTCTTGTTTTATGTAGAGCTTTAGTCGTTCAGTTGTATTTTACGCTTCATAATGCGCCACACATTTTCCATGGGAGACAGGTCTGGACTGCAGGCGGGCCAGGAAAGTACCCGCACCCTCTTTTTATACGAAGCCATGCTGTTGTAACACATGCTGAATGTGGCTTGGTATTGTCTTGCTGAAATAAGCAGGGGCGTCCATGAAAAAGACGGCACTTAGATGGCAGCATATGTTGTTCCAAAACCTGTATGTACCTTTCAGCATTAATGGTGCCTTCACAGATGTGTAAGTTACCCATGCCTTGGGCACTAATGCACCCCCCATACCATCACAGATGCTGGCTTTTGAACTTTGCCTCGATAACAGTCTGGATGGTTCGCTTCACCTTTGGTCCGGATGACACGATGTCGAATATTTCCAAAAAACAATGTGAAATGTAGACTCGTCAGACCACAGATCACTTTTCCACTTTGCATCAGTCCATCTTAGATAATCTCGGGCCCAGAGAAGCCGGCGGCGTTTCAGGATGTTGTTGATAAATGGCTTTCGCTTTGCATAGTAGAGTTTAACTTGCACTTACAGATGTAGCAACAAACTGTATTTTGTGACAGTGGTTTTCTGAAGTATTCCTGAGCCCATGTGGTGATATCCTTTAGAGATTGATGTCGGTTTTTGATACAGTGCCGTCTGAGGGAACAAAGGTCACGGTCATTCAATGTTGGTTTCTGGCCATGCCGCTTACGTGGAGTGATTTCTCCAGATTCTCTGAACCTTTTGATGATATTATGGACCGTAGATGTTGAAATCCTTACATTTCTTGCAATTGCACTTTGAGAAACGTTGTTCTTAAACTGTTTGACTATTTGCTCGCGCAGTTGTGGACAAAGGGGTGTACCTCGCCCCATCCTTTCTTGTGAAAGACTGAGCATTTTTTGGGAAGCTGTTTTTATACCCAATCATGGCACCCACCTGTTCCCAATCAGCCTGCACATCTGTTGGATATTCCAAATAAATGTTTGATGAGCATTCCTCAACTTTATCAGTATTTATTGCCACCTTTCCCAACTTCTTTGTCACGTGTTGCTGGTGTCAAATTTTAAAGTTAATGATTATTTGCAAAAAAAAAAAGTTTATCAGTTTGAACATCAAATATGTTGTCTGTGTAGCATATTCAACTGAATATGGGTTGAAAATGATTTGAAAATCACTGTATTCCGTTTATATTTACATCTAACACAATTTCCCAACTCATATGGAAACGGAGTTTGTAAAAATAAAAACCAACAGGCTGTGAGAAAGAATTCGGCAATAAAATGCATTAAATGTTGTTGAAATTAAGACTATAGTACACAGAAAACAATCATTACTTTAATAATAGCAAAGGCAAAATGTCACAAGGTCACGGGGCTTGTTATTTTTTTCCAGCCTGCTGTTCGGCATGTTGTGAAAAAAAAACAAACATATGAATTAAATAACAATGAAATATATTATTCAGCATTACTATAATTTGCTTTGTGGCCTTTAACACAAAGCTTCACAGTCTCAACTGTCAAAGTGAAAATAAGTTTAGCGCAGTCTTAAACAGAAGGTCAAACCGACCCTCGCAGACGCTGAATGACAAATGACTGGTAAGGACGTTATCACGCTCTAAACATATGTGCTGAACTTTTATAACTGTTACACACGTAGGAATGGTTCCTGATTAGAGATCGACGGATATGTTTTTTAAGGACTGATACCGATACCAATTATTAATGGTCAAGTAGGCCGATATTCATTAGCAGCAAAAGCTGTTCAAAAAAATTAATAGTATATGTCAGTACAAGGCTTTAAATAGCTTTTTTAACATTATTTTTAGGAAACTGTGACGTCTCGGTGGCATTGTGGTGACAAGTTGTTCTCTCGTGGGTGCAGCGAAGATGGAACACAGCGTAAAGGTAGGAATAAGAATGTATTTATATAATAAAACAAACTAAGAACGAAAACACTTGCACAAAGGCACTAACCAAAAACCAAGAGAACTAGCTTGGGAGCTAGAAAGAACAAAGGGCGCTATAGCATGGAAGCTAGGGACATAAACAAACAAAATAGCATAGAAGCTAACAAGTCTACAAAAATAGATTTACCACAATGTTGCAAGAGTCCAAGACTGAACGTCAAACAAAGGCGGGAATATATAGGGAGATAAATCAGGAGGCAGGTGTGCGTGATCACACGGAAGGCAGGTGACACAAGTGCGTTGCTAGGACAACCGAAACAAACCAGGAAGTGCCACAAAGAACTGAGGAAGACAAATACTAGACAGAATGTGATAACAAACAGAACCAAAACCAGAATATGTCATGATCCACGTCTTGGATCATGACAGAAACCTCTGACCAGTAGCGACATGATGTTTAATGCTTGGCTATATAACTAACAGGCACAAGACATTGATACAACATTGATACATGTTCTTTAAAATGAACTTTGAAACAACGTTGCGGAATTAGTTGTATTTGTAAATTGAGGCAACGTTGGTGTGCAACGTAGGATCTGTCAGACGACAGAGGTCTGTAATTTTCATCATAGGTACACTTCAACTTCAAAAATCCAGGAATTAACATTGTAGGAATTTTAAAGAATTTATTTGTAAATTATGGTGGAAAATAAGTATTTGGTCAACCATTCAAAGCTCTCACTGATGGAAGGAGGTTTTGGCTCAAAATCTCACGATACATGGCCCCATTCATTCTTTCCTTAACACGGATCAATCGTCCTGTCCCCTTAGCAGAAAAACAGCCCCAAAGCATGATTTTTCCACCCCCATGCTTCACAGTAGTCATGGTGTTCTTGGGATGCAACTCAGTATTCTTCTTTCTCCAAACACGACGAGTTGAGTTTATACCAAAATGGATACATGGATGATACAGCAGAGGATTGGGAGAATGTCATGTGGTCAGATGAAACCAAAATAGAACTTTTTGGTATAAACTCAAGTCGTTGTGTTTGGAGGAAGAAGAATACTGAGTTGCATCCCAAGAACACCATACCTACTGTGAAGCATGGGGGTGGAAACATCATGCTTTGGGGCTGTTTTTCTGCTAAGGGGACAGGACGATTGGTCCGTGTTAAGGAAAGAATGAATAGGGCCATGTATCGTGAGATTTTGAGCCAAAACCACCTTCCATCAGTGAGAGCTTTGAATGGTTGACCATATACTTATTTTCCACCATAATTTACAAATAAATTCTTTAAAATTCTTACAATGTGAATTCCTGGATTTTTTTTCACATTCTGTCTCTCACAGTTGAAGTGTACCTATGATGAAATATACAGACCTCTGTCATCATTTTAAGTGGGAGAACTTGCACAAAATATTTTTTGCCCCACTGAATGTGCGAGTCCTCATGGGAAATGTGATCTTCTCTCTGGCATAACACTACCGCTTTAGTCCACTGGCGGCGCCAAAATCAACTAAAACTGAAAGTTCTTAAGTGGGTGGGGCTTTACCACCTACATTGTCCAGTAGGTGGCACTGTTGTCTACTTATTGTTCATTCTATAAAAGGAAGGTAAAAAAGAAACTATTGATCTCTGTTGTTGTACCCCCCTGTGGGCACCTTTAATTCCCCCACAAACAACCAGCAGTGGATTAAGAAACCAGCACTGTGAATAATTATCAGCATCTCCTGTGTTTTTCACACAAAGACAATTCTCTTTTCTTGACAAAAATAACACTGTAGTCGTCCCCCCCACTCACCCCCCCACCCACGCCACCGCCTCCTTTATTGATTCATGTTTTAATCCCATTAAGTGCAATTTGTTTGAAGCACCAATGGTCGGACCAGGAACAAAAGCAACACCAGGGAGCCCACGCAAAAATCCAATTTTCGCAACTCTATTAATGCGTAATATTGTTTTAGTTAAGACGAACGGGCTATTTCTGCTCGGCCTCGCGTGCCTCATAAAAGAGAAAATATTTCTGTAAATAAAAGGCTGGGTAGAAGACATAAAAGGAAACGAATTGGCGGAGTAGGGAATTGTTGCATTTCCTGCCGTTTGAAAGAAAACAAAACATTTCGACACTTTCAAAGGAAATTGAATTGGCTCCACTTGCCAGGATCCATCCATCCATTTTCTACCGCTTATTCCCTTTTAGGGGTCGCGGGGGGCGCTGGCGCCTATCTCAGCTACAATCGGGCGGAAGGCGGGGTACACCCTGGACAAGTCGCCACCTCATCGCGGGGCCAACACAGATAGACAGACAACATTCACACTCACATTCACACACTAGGGCCAATTTAGTGTTGCCAATCAGGTGCATTTTTTTGGAAGTGGGAGGAAGCCGGAGTACCCGGAGGGAACCCACGCATTCACGGGGAGAACATGCAAACTCCAACACAGAAAGATCCCGAGCCTGGATTTGAACCCAGGACTGCAGGACCTTCGTATTGTGAGGCAGACGCACTAACCCCTCTGACACCGTTAAATTGTAATTGGAACAGGAATTGAATTTCAATTGGTGGTATAGCTCGGTTGGTAGAGTGGCCGTGCCAGCAACTTGAGGGTTGCAAGTTCGATTCCCACTTGTGCCATCCTAGTTACTGCCGTTGTGTCCTTGGGCAAGACACTTTACCCACCTGCTCCCAGTGCCACCCACACTGGTTTAAATGTAACTTAAATATTGGGTGTCACTATGTAAAGCGCTTTGAGTCACTTGAGAAAAGCGCTATATAAGTATAATTCACTTCATTGCAATTCATAATTATTTAAAGCCATAAAAAAATGAATTATTTGTCGTATTTAACAAAGGTTTTGATTTAAATCAGGGGTGTCAAAGTCAAATACAGAGTGGGCCAAATTTTAAAACTGAACCAAGCCACGGGCCAAGGTTGAACAAATTAACCCTTTAATAGGGACCCACACAAGTTTTGCATTGAATATTGAACAAGCAAGGCTTATACAACTTTATAGTTACATGCAAAATCGGGTTTCAAATAATAATAACAAAAATTAAATAATATCAATGGCATATCAAATAAAATTGAAATACAAATTGAATGCCTCTTTTCTATTTGCAGCCTTCTGAGGTAAATATAAAAATAAACTTTTTCCACAGGCCAATAATAAATTTGAAAGTAAAATAACAATAAGGAATGAATCAAACATTCAAGCCTTGAAGTAGCAAGAGAAAGTGAATGAATAAAACGTTATTGCTCAGTTTGCTACACTGATTTGCTTTAACAACGCTTATATAACCTAATAGTGCAAAATCAACTTTCAAAAAACCAACAAAAAAACATCAGAAATACACTTTAAATAAAAATGTAATGCCTCTTTTGTATTTGCAGACTTCTGAAGTAAATATCAACATCAAATTTGAAAAGAAAATAACAATGAGGTGGTCGGGGTTGGGGGGTGTCGTGGTTTGGTGGTATTGGGGGTGGATATTGTAGCGTCCTGGAAGAGTTAGTGCTGCAAGGGGTTCTGGGTATTTCTTCTGTTGTGTTCATGTTGTGTTTCGGTGCGGTTGTTCTCCCGAATTGTGTTTTTCATTCTTGTTTGGTTAGGGTTCACAGTGTGGCGCATATTTGTAACAGTGTTAAAGTTGTTTATACGGCCACCCTCTGTGTGACCTGTAAGGCTGTTGATCAAATATGCCTTGCATTCACTTTTGTGTGTGTGTGTACAAGCCGCATATAGCATGTGACTTGGCCGGCACGCTGTATGTATAGAGGAAAAACGGACGTAACGACAGGTTGTGGAGAACGCTAAAGGAAGGGTCTTTAAGGCACGCTCCCAATATTGTTGTACGGGTGGAATTCGGGAGAATGGTTGCCCCGGGAGATTTTCGGGAGGGTCACTGAACTTCGGGAGTCTCCCGGGAAAATCAGGAGAGTTGGCAAGTATGAGTAAAAGCGGTGAATGCGATGTTACAGCGGCACCGCCGCCGTAAAATACCGGCGGGCCAGCTCTAATGTTAATTTGATATTGCCTCAAGGGCCAAATGAAATTACACGGCGGGCCAAATTTGGCCCACGGGCCAGAGTTTGACGCCCATGATTTAAATACTGCAAGTATTTGTCAAACACACATTCCATCCATTTTTAATGATTGGATAAAGTAAAGCATTCTGGGAAATGAAGAGATTATCAACCGTTTTCCTTCATTTGAATGTTATAACACATAAAACAATTGAGCAGTGATTCTTAAACTTGTGTAGCCAAGTCCCACCTCAGAAAACACTCCCCCACAGGGTGCAGATTTTGACCGTGTGGTTCTGTGTTTCGCTCCGGTGGTTTACCTTTAAAGGGGAACATTATCACCAAACCTATGCAAGCGTCAATATATACCTTGATGTTGCAGAAAAAAGACCATGTATTTTTTTAACCGATTTCCGAACTCTAAATGGGTGAATTTTGGCAAATTAAACGCCTTTCTGTTTATCGGTCTTTTAGCGATGACGTCAGAACATGACGTCACCGAGGTAACACACCCGCCATTTTCATTTTCACATTACAAACACCGGGTCTCAGCTCTGTTATTTTCCGTTTTTTCGACTATTTTTTGGAACCTTGGAGACATCATGCCTCGTCGGTGTGTTGTCGGAGGGTGTAACAACACTAACAGGGAGGGATTCAAGTTGCACCACTGGCAAGAAATCTTCCGTCAGACCCCCATTGAGCTGGAGTGTCTGCACATTTTACCGGCGATGCTAAGACAGACACTGCCCAGAGATGTATGGATAACCTGCAGATGCATTTGCAACGATTAAGTCAACGACATCACAAAGGTGAGTTTTGTTGATGTTGTTCACTTATGTGCTAATCAGACATATTTGGTCACGGCATGACTGCCAGCTAATCGATGCTAACATGCTATGCTAATCAATGCTAACATGTTATTCACGCTAGCTGTATGTACATTTGAAACTAGATACCCACATTTAATGCGAAACAAACACTTACCAATCGACGGATTTAAGTTGCTCCAGTGTCTCAAGATGCGAAAGTCCTGATCGTTTGGTCCGCACATTTTACCGGCGATGCTAATAGGGCAGCCATGCTATGGGCCACTTCATTAGGTACACCCATGCTATGGCCGAATAGCGTCAATAGCTATTCGCTCAAAAGCTTCAATTTCTTCTTCAATTTCGTTTTCGCTATTTGCCTCCATACTCCGACCATCTGTTTCAATACATGCGTAATCTGTTGAATCGCTTAAGCCACTGAAATCCGAGTCTGAATCCGAGCTAATGTCGCTATATCTTGCTGTGGTAACCGCCATGTTGTTTGTATTGGCAGCCCTGTATGACGTCACAGGGAAATGGACAGTCGCATCGCAAATAGCGAAAATCAAGAACTTTAAACCTTTTTTTAGGGATATTCCGGGAGGTGTAAAATTTTGAAAAAAACTTCGAAAAATAAAACAAGCCACTGGTAATTGATTTTTATTGTTTTTAACCCTTTTGAAATTGTGATAATGTTCCCGTTTAAGGGAGTGACCGGCACATGCAGGGAGTTTGAGCAAGATTGGTTGAAAAAACGTGGCACACCAAACGTCATTTTCAGTCACGGTTGTCCTAGTTTGTCCACCAGACCGTCAGCATGAGGTATTGCCGGCCGCGTTCTGAGGTCCGAGAGCCAGCTGCAGCTCGTGTTGCCCAAGACCAGACTTAAAACCAGGGGAGACAGGGCCTTCTCTGTAGTCGGCCCTAAGCTCTGGAACACTTTGCCCCTCCATGTTCAAACTGCTCCCACAGTGGAGTGTTTTAAGTCTCGTCTTAAGACCCGCTTTTATTCTTTGGCTTTTAACACTATGTGAGTTGTGTGGTCCTCTGTGTTTTCTTTTTTAAATTTTGATTTCTATTTATTGTTGTCACCACTTGGAACAAGGAGTGGACCCAGATGCAGAGAGGAAGTTCTAAAAAAGCTTTTATTTTGAAATTACTTTTAACCTCCAGAGCAAAAAGTATTTCGCATTTAATAATTGACATAAAATTCCGCGGAAATAATTCCGGAAAAAGGTAAACCAAAAATCACTCCAAAAAATAGGAGGAAGCAACTAACAAAAGAGCGAACTACAAAAAAGTCGTATATAATATAAAAATGACATAAAGCGCATCAACAGGAGGAAAAAACAAAAAGGCTATATATATATATACATACACTAAAAACGGATAAACAAAAAAATCACTCAATCAATTAGGAAGAAAATGAATTTAGAAAAACACCAAAAACTCACCAATTAGGTTGGACGAAGGCTATGATAACAAAGGGCGCTCGAAGGAGGAAAAAGTAAACTCAAAATTACAGCAAATGATTTCTCGATCCAAAGAAGAAAACCAGGAAAAAAGGAAGACAAGGATGTCGACATAAACATGGGCATGGACGCTAAAAAGACACGTGAGCACGAGACGATCTGGCACAGGACAAGAGGAGGCATTATTGCTCAGTTTGCTACATTGATTTGCTTTCAGACTGAATATGGAACAACCAACGCTTATATAACTTATTAGTGCAAAATCAACTTTCACAAAACAAACGAAAAACATCAATGGTATATTAAATAAAATCTAAATAAAAAAAGGAATGCCTCTTTTCTATATGCAGCCTTCTGGGGTAAATATCAACATTAACTTTTTCCACAGGCTAATAAATTTGAAAATAAAAATAACAAAGAGGTGAGCGGGGTTTGGTGGTCGCAAGGGCTGTATATTGTAGCCTCCCGGAAGAGTTAGTGCCGCAAGGGATTCTGGGTCTTTCTTCTGTTACGGTGTCGATGTTGTCAGGCTTGTCCCTGACAGTTTTGGTCTATGTCTTAGTTTTTCCTCTGCATTTGTCTTTAGTTCCTGTCAGCGCTCTTAGTTTGGTTCTGTTTTCTGTTTGTCTCCCTGAGTGCTGTGTAACCCTCAGCTGTGGCTGATTGGCACCTGGCCACACCTGGGATCAATCGGCCAGCCACTATTTAAGACCTGTTTTCTCTACTTGTCATTCCTACAGGTCGTGTGATTGCAGCGTAGTGGTAAGCTATATTTGGTAGATGTTCGTAGCTTACTTGTTTTTTGTTCCCTGCTTCCGATTTGTTTATAACCCTTAGTTTGTTATATCCGCCCACGTGCGTGCTTTTTGTTTGTACCCTTTGTTTGTTCTAGTTCTAGTATTTCAAATTAAACTGTTTTCCTGCAAATTGCCTCCCTCCTTCTCTGCATCTTGGGGTTTGACGCAAAATACCTGCGACAGATGTTCTTCCGAAATGTTTGTCATTCTTGTTTGGTGTTGGTTCACAGTGTGGCGCATATGTGTAACAGTGTTAAAGTTGTTTATGCGGCCACCCTCCGTGTGATCGGAATGGCTGTTGACCAAGTATGCATTTGCATTCACTTATGTGTGTGACAGGGGCCGGCACGCTGTTTGAATGGAGGAAAAACGGAGGTGACGACTGGTTGTAGAGGACGCTAGAGGCAGTGCCTTTAAGGCACGCCCCCAATATTGTTGTCCGGGTGGAAATCGGGAGAAATTCGTGAGAAATTCGGGAGAAATTAGGGAAAAATTCGTGAGAACGGTTGCCCCAGGAGACTTTCGAGAGGGGCACTGAAAATCGGGAGGGTTTGATTGATTGATTGATACTTTTATTAGTAGATTGCACAGTTCAGTACATATTCCGTACAATTGACCACTAAATGGTAACACCCGAATAAGTTTTCCAACTTGTTTAAGTCGGGGTCCACGTTAATCAATTCATGGTACAAATATATACTATCAGCATAATACAGTCGTCACACAAGTTAATCATCATAGTATGTACATTGAATTATTTACATTATTTACAATCCGGGGGGTGGGATGAGGAGGGTTTGGTTGATATCAGTACTTCAGTCATCAACAATTGCATCAACAGAGAAATGTGGACATTGAAACAATGTAAGTCTTACCTGGGGATAGGTTGATTGGCAACACTAAATTGGCCCTAGTGTGTGAATGTGAGTGTGAATGTTGTCTGTCTATCTGTGTTGGCCCTGCGATGAGATGGCGACTTGTCCAGGGTGTACGCCGCCTTCCGCCCGATTGTAGCTGAGATACGCGCCAGCGCCCCCCGCAACCCCGAAAGGGAATAAGCGGAGGAAATGGATGGATGGATGTACAGCCAGCAGAGAACATAGTGAGTTCAGATAGCATTAGAACAAGTGTATACATTAGAAGTACATTTTTGTTGTTTATAATCCGGGGAGATGGGATGTGAATGGAGGAGGGTATTAGTAAAGTGTTGAAGTTAAATAAATGATAAATGCGTTGTACTTGTACAGCGCTTTTCTACCTTCAAGGTACTCAAAGCGCTTTGACACTACTTCCACATTTACCCATTCACACACACATTCACACACTGATGGAGGGAGCTGCCATGCAAGGCGCCAACCAGCACCCATCAGGAGCAAGGGTGAAGTGTCTTGCTCAGGACACAACGGACGTGACGAGGTTGGTACTAGGTGGGGATTAAACCAGGGACCCTCGGGTTGCGCGCAGCCACTCTCCCACTGCGCCACGCCGTCTGTCTATCTGTGTTGGCCCTGCGATGAGGTGGCGGCTTGTCCAGGGTGTACGCCGCCTTCCGATTGTAGCTGAGATAGTTGCCTGGAGGTGTTGTTTTAGAGCGGTTTTGAAGGATGATAGAAATTCAATTACTTTTATACCTGTTGGGAGTGCATTCCACATTGATGTGGCATAAAAAGAGAATGAGTTAAGACCTTTGTTAGATCGGAATCTGGGTTTAACGTGGTCTGTGGAGCTCCCCCTGGTGTTGTGGTTATGGCGGTCATTTACGTTAAGGAAGTAGTTTGACAAGTTAATGCGGTGTTATTATACCGGCGGACCAGCTCTAATGTTAATTTGGTATTGCCGCAAGGGCCAAATTAAATTACACGGCGGGCCAGAGTTTGACACCCATGGGTTAGTGCGTCTGCCTCACAATACGAAGAACCTGAGTAGTCAGGTTCAATCCCGGGGTCGGGATATTTTTGTGTGGAGTTTGCATGTCCTCCTCGTGAATGCGTGGGTTCCCTCCGGGTACTCCGGCTTCCTCCCACTTCCAAAGACATGCACCTGGGGATAGGTTGATTGGCAACACTAAATTGGCCCTAGTGTGTGAATGTGAGGGTGAATGTTGTCTGCTTTGGCCCTGTGATGAGGTGGCGACTTGTCCAGGGTGTACTCCGCTTTCCGCCCGATTGTAGCCGAGATAGGCACCAGCGCCCCCGCAACCCCAAAGGGAATAAGCCAGGGGTAGGGAACCTGCGGCTCTAGAGCCAGATGTGGTTCTTTTGATGACTGCATCTGGCTCCCAGATAAATCCTAACTGACATTGCTTAACACGATAAGTAATTAATGATTCCGCTGGTAATCACAGGGTTTAAAAATAACGTTCAAAATGAAAAACATTCTCATGCATTTTATTCCATCAATCCAAGAAGTCGCATATATGGTAAGAAGTATTTTATTTATTATTTGTTAGCTTCAGAATAACAATGTTATTAAAAAGAATAATCAATCAATCAATCAATCAATGTTTACTTATATAGCCCTAAATCACTAGTGTCTCAAAGGGCTGCACAAACCACTACGACATCCTCGGTAGGCCCACATAAGGGCAAGGAAAACTCACACCCAGTGGGACGTCGGTGACAATGATGACTATGAGAACCTTGGAGAGGAGGAAAGCAATGGATGTCGAGCGGGTCTAACATGATACTGTGAAAGTTCAATCCATAATGGATCCAACACAGTCTCAAGAGTCCAGTCCAAAGCGGATCCAACACAGCAGCGAGAGTCCCGTTCACAGAGGAGCCAGCAGGAAACCATCCCAAGCGGAGGCGGTTCAGCAGCGCAGAGATGTCCCCAGCCGATACACAGGCGAGCAGTACATGGCCACCGGATTGGACCGGACCCCCTCCACAAGGGAGAGTGGGACATAGGAGAAAAAGAAAAGAAACGGCAGATCAACTGGTCTAAAAAGGGAGTCTATTTAAAGGCTCGAGTATACAAATGAGTTTTAAGGCAAGACTTAAATGCTTCTACTGAGGTGGCATCTCGAACTTTTACCGGGAGGGCATTTCAGAGTACTGGAGCCCGAAATGAAAAGGCTCTATAGCCCGCAGACTTTTTTTGGGCTTTGGGAATCACTAATAAGCCGGAGTCCTTTGAACGCAGATTTCTTGCCGGGACATATGGTACAATACAATCGGCAAGATAGGATGGAGCTAGACCGTGTAGTATTTTATACGTAAGTAGTAAAACCTTAAAGTCACATCTTAAGTGCACAGGAAGCCAGTGCAGGTGAGCCAGTACAGGCGTAATGTGATCAAACTTTCTTGTTCTTGTCAAAAGTCTAGCAGCCGCATTTTGTACCAACTGTAATCTTTTAATGCTAGACATGGGGAGACCCGAAAATAATACGTTACAGTAATTCGAGATGAGACGTAACAAACGCATGGATAATGATCTCAGCGTCTTTAGTGGACAAAATGGAGCGAATTTTAGCGATATTTCGGAGATGAAAGAAGGCCGTTTTAGTAACGCTTTTAATGTGTGACTCAAAGGAGAGAGTTGGGTCAAAGATAACACCCAGATTCTTTACCGTGTTGCCTTGTTTAATTGTTTGGTTGTCAAATGTTAGAGTTGTATCATTAAATAGAGGTCGGTGTCTAGCAGGACCGATAATCAGCATTTCCGTTTTTTTGGCGTTGAGTTGCAAAAAGTTAGCGGACATCCATTGTTTAATTTCATTAAGACACGCCTCCAGCTGACTACAATCCGGCGTGTTGGTCAGCTTTAGGGGCATGTAGAGTTGGGTGTCATCAGCATAACAGTGAAAGCTAATACCATATTTGCGTATGATGTCACCTAGCGGCAGCATGTAGATGCTGAAGAGTTCAGGGCCAAGGACCGAACCCTGGGGAACTCCACACGTTACCTTAACGTAGTCCAAGGTCACATTGTTATGGGAGACGCACTGCATCCTATCAGTAAGATAAGAGTTAAACCAAGACAGGGCTAAGTCTGACATACCAATTCGTGTTTTGATACGTTCTAATAAAATATTATGATCGACGGTATCGAAAGCAGCGCTAAGATGGAGGAGCAGCAACATAGATGACGCATCAGAATCCATCGTTAGCAATAGATCATTAGTCATTTTTGCGAGGGCTGTCTCCGTGGAGTGATTTGCCCTGAAACCGGATTGAAAGAGTCTTATTATACTCTCAAATTGTTAGTCTAACTTAAAAATGTGCACATTTAGTTGTATTCAGTGTTAAAAAAATATTGGTAACACTTTAGTATGGGGAACATATTCTAAGTAACAAAGACTTAATTAGGAGTTATTTGGACACTAAGGGACCATATAAGGGTTAGGGTTACTAATAAGCAATAATTCTGAGGTTATTGAGGGAAGACTCTTAGTCAATGGCTTACTGCTTGTAAAATAAGGCCATCCAGAACAAGGCATTAATAAGTACTTAAAAATGACTAATTAAGAGCTAATATGGTACAAGTTGGCTTCACGGTGGCAGAGGGGTTAGTGCGTCTGCCTCACAATACGAAGGTCCTGCAGTCCTGGGTTCAAATCCAGGCTCGGGATCTTTCTGTGTGGAGTTTGCATGTTCTCCCCGTGAATGCGTGGGTTCCCTCCGGGTACTCCGACTTCCTCCCACTTCCAAAGACATGCACCTGGTTGATAGATTGATTGGCAACACTAAATTGGCCCTAGTGTGTGAATGTGAGTGTGAATGTTGTCTGTCTATCTGTGTTGGCCCTGCGATGAGGTGGTGACTTGTCCAGGGTGTACCCCGCCTTCCGCCCGATTGTAGCTGAGCGACCCCAAAAAGGGAATAAGCGGTAGAAAATGGATGGATGTTACAAGTTTGCATGTTAATAAGCAACTGATTAATGGTGAATATGTTCCCTATATCAAAGTATTACCAAAATATAATATGGCTCTCACGGAAATACGTTTTTAAAATATTTGGATTTCATGGCTCTCTCAGCCAAAAAGGTTCCCGACCCCTGGAATAAGCGGTAGAAAAATGGGATGGATGTATTGAATTGGAAAATGCAATCATCCTGTGGTGATGCAAGGCGTCGCCATGTGAGGGCGCCAGATTCCACATTATGGCTCGACCCGTCCATCCTCCATCTTTTTTTTTTTTTGTGTTTGGATCCATCAAAGTTCATCATATTGTTGGGAGTCAAAGGGACACAATGGGGGGAAAAGTGAGTCGGGACACAGTGAAATCCAGTCGGCGGGGGTGAGTGCGAGGCGTGGAAGGCGGTGGCGGGCTTCAATTTGCGAAAGGGGGTCGGCTGAAGAGAAACCATCAGCATCTGTCAGGCCAGTGTCGGCTGTGTGTTTTTGCTGATGAAGTAGCCTTGCGTGCAACCGGTGGGCCTCGCTGCTATGAATCAAACCTTTCTTTGCTGTCAGCGCGCACAAATAAAGCCAGGGCGGGCAGAAAATATGTTAGTCGAAGAAGCAATCACAAAAGGTTGGCTGAAGGTTGAGGGGGCGGGAGTGGGGGAGGGCGAGAAGGCCGCAGGTTTTGCAATATGGCGGCCGGGGCAAGGAAATATATTTGACAAAAAAAAAAAAAAAATCTGACGCCGGAGGCTAAGGGAGCACGGAGGTGGGGCCAAAAGAGGAAGGACAAAGTCTGCGCACGGTGACACTTAGTGAGTCAATAAACGTTTTTTTTTTCCTCCGCCAGAGCACTCATGAAAACATCCGCTCAGACACTCGTGTTATTGCTCTCCTAATCATGCGTGAGATTAGGTGGCAAGCGTCAAACCTGCTGTTGACGCGTCCGAAATGACACTTGGTTTTTTTTTCCTCTCCCGCTCTCATGTTCGGGCTCCTGATTTTCTTTCTAGCAAGGCTCCAATCCATCAGCGCCATAAACCAGGCTGACCATATTGGGAAATCCCCAAAAGAGGACACATATATAGGTGAACATTTGCCAATGATACTCATACTTGCTTTATCCATCCATCCATCCATCATCTTCCGCTTATCCGAGGTCGGGTCGCGGGGGCAACAGCCTAAGCAGGGAAACCCAGACTT
Organism: Nerophis ophidion; assembly: GCF_033978795.1. Lineage (NCBI taxonomy): Eukaryota > Metazoa > Chordata > Actinopteri > Syngnathiformes > Syngnathidae > Nerophis > Nerophis ophidion. Next base: position 82,905,846 of record NC_084611.1, read on the forward strand.
CCCTCTCCCCAGCCACTTCGTCTGGCTCTTCCCGGGGGATTCCGAGGCGTTCCCAGGCCAGCCGGGAGACATAGTCTTCCCAACGTGTCCTGGGTCTTCCCCGTGGCCTCCTACCGGTTGGACGTGCCCTAAACACCTCCCTAGGGAGGCGTTCGGGTGGCATCCTGACCAGATGCCCGAACCACCTCATCTGGCTCTTCTCGATGTGGAGGAGCAGCGGCTTTACTTTGAATTCCTCCCGGATGGCAGAGCTTCTCACCCTATCTCTAAGGGAGAGGCCCGCCACACGGCGGAGGAAACTCATTTCGGCCGCTTGTACCCATGATCTTATCCTTTCGGTCATGACCCAAAGCTCATGACCATAGGTGAGGATGGGAACGTAGATCGACCGGTAAATTGAGAGCTTTGCCTTCCGGCTCAGCTCCTTCTTCACCACAACGGATCGGTACAACGTCCGCATTACTGAAGACGCTGCACCGTTCCGCCTGTCGATCTCACGATCCACTCTTCCCTCACTTGTGAACAAGATTCCTAGGTACTTGAACTCCTCCACTTGGGGCAGGGTCTCCTCCCCAACCCGGATATGGCATTCCACCCTTTTCCGGGCGAGAACCATGGACTCGGACTTGGAGGTGCTGATTCTCATTCCGGTCGCTTCACACTCGGCTGCGAACCGATCCAGCGAGAGCTGAAGATCCCGGTCAGATGAAGCCATCAGGACCACATCATCTGCAAAAAGCAGAGACCTAATCCTGCGGTTACCAAACCGGATCCCCTCAACGCCTTGACTGCGCCTAGAAATTCTGTCCATAAAAGTTATGAACTTTTATACTTGCTTTATAAATAATATATTTATTTAAGTAAAGCATTTTTTTCTCTTCTCTTGACAGCAGTGTTGTGTCACGCCTGTAAGTTTATGTTTTGGTTTTGGTCGGGTTATGTTCAGTTTTTTGGACATTTTAGTTCTGTCTTGGCACTTCCTGGTTTGTTTTCGTCGCCATGCCAACTCATTAGTTTTCACCTGTCATGTCACGTCCTTGTTCTCTGCCTCACACCTGTTTTCACTAATGATCACGGCTACTTAAGTCACTCTTTTTCTTGTCTTCATTCTGGGATCTTCACACTCGCACGCACCCTACCCATGCTGCACCTCCTTCACGACCTCGATAATCTGTTTCATGCCTTGTTGTTCGTTTTGGTCCACGCCGAGTAAGTTTTCTTGGTTATGCCATAGATCAGGGGTGTCAAACTCAAATACAGAGTGGGACAAAATTCTAAACGGAACTAAGCCGCGGGCCAAAGTTGAACAACTTAACCTATTAATAGGGACCCAAACAAGTTTTGCATTGAAAATTGAACATACAGTGACATGCAAAATCGAGGTTTGTTGGTAGCGGGGGTGTATAGCTCGGTTGGTAGAGTGGCCGTGCCAGCAACTTGAGGGTTGCAGGTTCGATTCCCACTTGTGCCATCCTAGTTACTGCCGTTGTGTCCTTGGGCAAGACAGTTTACCCACCTGCTCCCAGTGCCACCCACACTGGTTTAAATGTAACTTAGATATTGGGTGTCACTAGGTAAAGCGCTTTGAGTCACTTGAGAAAAGAACTATATAAATATAATTCACTTCACTTCACTATATTGTAGTGTCCCGGAAGAGTTAGTGCTGCAAGGGGTTCTGGGTATTTGTTCTGTTGTGTTGATGTTGTGTTACAGTGCGGATGTTCTCCCGAAATGTGTTTGTCATTCTTGTTTGGTGTGGGTTCATAGTGTGTTGCATATTTGTAACAGTGTTAACGTTGTTTATAAGGCCACCCTCAGTGTGACCTGTATGACTGTTGACCAAGTATGCCTTGCATTCACTTGTGTGTGTGTGTAGAATCCGTATATAATAACGTGACTGGGCCGGCACGCTGATTGTATTGCGGAAAAGCGGACATGACAACAGGTTGTAGAGGACGCTAAAAGCAGTACCTTTGAGGCACGCCGCCGCTATTGTTGTCCGAGTGGAAATCGGGAGAAATTCGTGAGAATGGTTGCCCCGGTAGATTTTCGGGGGGGGGGGGGCACTGAAATTCGGGAGTCTCCTGGGAAAACCGTGAGGGTTGGCAAGTATTAGAATGCACCGCCGCTGTATAATACCGGCGGGCCAGCTCTAATGTTAATTTAATATTCTCTCAAGGGTCAAAATAAACTACATGGCGGGCCAAATTTGGCCCGCAGGCCAGAGTTTGACACCCATGCCATAGATAGTATCTTTTGTTTATTTGTATATAGTTATGCCATTGTGCTGTTTTGTTTTAAGTTTAGTATAGATTATTATCCGCCACAGAGCGCGTCCTTGGTTTGCCTTTTTCTAGTTTGTTTGTTTATTTAATAAATATCATGTACTTACATTCATGCCTGACTCGTCCCACATCATCCTTGCATCCAGGAAGCACAAACATCCACAGTCCAAGCCTGACATGTTGGCGCTAGGAATTTTCAAAATTGGGTCCCAGGGACCCCATCAAGACATAAAAATGGGGTCCCACAGCCAATTTTTTTGTAAGCGTTTTGAAAACAAATGATAAACATATACATTGTCCTGTTATATCTCAGATTCTATGTCATGGGTGTCAAACTCTGGCCCGTGGGCCAAATTTGGCCTGCCGTGTAATTTCATTTGGCCCTTGAGGCAATACCAAATTAACATTAGAGCTGGCCCGCCGGTATTATACGGCGGCGGTGCCGTTATAACATCGCATTCACCAACCCTCCTGATTTTCCCGGGAGACTCCCGAAGTTCAGTGCCCCTCCCGAAAATCTCCCGGGGCAACCATTCTCCCGAATTCCACCCGTACAACAATATTGGAGGCGTGGCTTAAAGACACTGCCTTTAGTGTTCTCCACAACCTGTCGTTACGTCCGCTATAACAAATACCTATTTTATACACCCCGCTAGCAGCAAACCCCCCCGTGCGTCGGTAAGGTGGGCGGGGTTGGGGGTGCGGGGTTGGGGGCGCGGGGGTGTAAAATATATTCAGGAATTGTCACGGATGCAAAGGATTCTGGGTATTTGTTGTGTTGCGTTTCTGTTGTGTTACTGTGAGGATGTTCTCCCGAAATGTGTTTGTCATTCTTGTTTGGTGTGGCTTCGCAGCGTGGCGCATATTAGTAAGAGTGTTAAAATTGTTTATATCACAACCATCAGTGTACTCTGTATCACCCAGTATGCCTTTCAATCTTGTATGTGTGATTGCGGAAGCTGAACACAACATGAGGCTGGACCAACAATCGGTTTGTGCATGTTGTTGGAGGTGTCAAAGGTAGTGGCTTCACAGCACGCCCTTATTCTTGTCATCAGGATGAACGGTGGCAGAGGGGTTAGTGCGTCTGCCTCACAATACGAAGGTCCTGCAGTCCTGGGTTCAAATCCAGGCTCGGGATCTTTCTGTGTGGAGTTTGCATGTTCTCCCCGTGACTGCGTGGGTTCCCTCCGGGTACTCCGGCTTCCTCCCACTTCCAAAGACATGCACCTGGGGATAGGTTGTTTGGCAACACTAAATTGGCCCTAGTGTGTGAATGTGAGTGTGAATGTTGTCTGTCTATCTGTGTTGGCCCTGCGATGAGGTGGCCACTTGTCCAGGGTGTACCCCGCCTTCCGCCTGATTGTAGCTGAGATAGGCGCCAGCGCCCCCCGCGACCCCGAAAGGGAATAAGCGGTAGAAAATGGATGGATGGAAGGATGAACACCATTGGATATTCGGGAGAACGTTAGCGGCTCCCATTGACTTCTTTACTCTGTGAAACAGGTTTATATAGCTCTGTGAGTGGTAAAGGTGGCCAACCTCTGATGTAATTCAACGGGCGGGTGGCGGGCGGTTGGATGACGACTTTGGTGATGCGGTTGCGGATGATATAATTGCCCATCCGCGCATCTCTACTTGCGACCCTTCTTGCTCCATGCCAGCAGACTCCCATCTCTCTCAGGTCTTTCTTGGCTGTTCGTCTCCACGTCTTCTTCGGCCGTCCTCTCTTCCTCTATCCCCCCTTCTGGCACCCAGTCCATTGCCACACTTGCCGGTCTCTCTCTTGTCCAACCGTTCTCCTTCTCCTGTCAGAGACTTTGTCAGACAATGGTGCTACCCCCTGCCCTTCTCATCACCTCTTCATTGGTGATGTGGTCTCTCCATGAGATCTTCAAGATGTATCTGAGGCACCGTCGGTGGAAGACATCCAGCTTGTTCGTAATGCTTGATGTCTTCGTCCACGTCTCACAGGCATAGGTCACTGTAGGGGTGACCACCGAGATATAGAGCCACAGCTTTGTGGACGTACTGATACATTTTGATGACCATATGTTCCAGAGGCGTTGGAAGACTCCTGCAGCTTTTCCGATTCTGGTCTGTACATCCTTTTCTGCGTCTCCAGTGTTTGAGACGTTGCTTCCCAGATACGTGACGTTCTCAACATACTCTAAGCCTTGTTCTTGCCGATTGTATTGTACCATATGTCCCGGCAAGAAATCTGCGTTCAAAAGACTCCGGCTTATTAGTGATTCCTAGAGCCCAAAAAAAGTCTGCGGGCTATAGAGCGTTTTCCGTTCGGGCTCCAGTACTCTGGAATGCCCTCCCGGTAACAGTTCGAGATGCTATCTCAGTAGAAGCATTTAAGTCTCACCTTAAAACTCATCTGTATACTCTAGCCTTTAAATAGACCTCCTTTTTAGACCAGTTGATCTGCTGCTTCTTTTCTTTCCCCTATGTCCCCCCCTCCCTTGTGGAGGGGGTCCGGTCCGATGACCATGGATGAAGTACTGGCTGTCCAGAGTCGAGACCCAGGATGGACCGCTCGTCGGGACCCAGGATGGACCGCTCGCCTGTATCGGTTGGAGACATCTCTACGCTGCTGATCCGCCTCCGCTTGAGATGGTCTCCTGTGGACGGGACTCTCGCTGCTGTCTTGGATCCGCTTTGAACTGAACTCTCGCGGCTGTGTTGGAGCCACTATGGATTGAACTTTCACAGTATCATGTTGGACCCGCTCGACATCCATTGCTTTCGGTCCCCTAGAGGGGGGGGGGGTTGCCCACATCTGAGGTCCTCTCCAAGGTTTCTCATAGTCAGCATTGTCACTGGCGTCCCACTGGATGTGAATTCTCCCTGCCCACTGGGTGTGAGTTTTCCTTGCTCTTTTGTGGGTTCTTCCGAGGATGTTGTAGTCGTAATGATTTGTGCAGTCCTTTGAGACATTTGTGATTTGGGGCAATATAAATAAACGTTGATTGTTCGCCTACGGTGAGCAGTGGAACTTTTTGGTCTTGTGCGACTTATACGTCGGCTGACTTTTTCCCCTTGCTCATGCAGATTGTAGTTCTAATACAGATAAGATGAAAATGGAACACATCATGAATCAATCAATCAATCAATCAATCAATGTTTATTCATATAGGCCTAAATCACAAGTGTCTCAAAGGGCTGCACAAGGCACAACGACATCCTGGGTTCAGATCCCACATAAGGGCAAGGAAAAACTCACAACCAGGTGGGATGTCAATGAGAATGACTATGAGAAACCTTGGAGAGGACCCCCCCTATAGGGAGAACGGATGCAATGAAGGTCGAGTGGGTCTAGCACAGGGGTCGGGAACCTTTTTGGCCGAGAGAACCAAAACGCCAAATATTTTAAAATATATTTCTGTAAGAGCCATATAATATATTTTTTTAACACTGAACACAACTAAACACGTGCATTTTTAAGTAAGACCAACATTTTTAGAGTATAATAGGTCTCTTATTCTTTGTAATAACGTTGTTATTCTGAAGCTAACTGTGGAGGGGGCGTGGCCTGCGGGCCTGCATCGACAGGTGCGTAGACGGCCCACCTGGGCCTTGTTATCTAATCACCTGTCGCTCTGTTATAAGCAGCAGCCAGAAGGAGAGACTGGGTTGGGGCTGGAAATACTATTGCTGGAAAGCAACTGAGAGACTTATTGAAAAATAAAACAATATTGTAACCCTGAAACAGGCTCTCATGTCGGTGCTTGGGGGTCTGAAGAACCCCCAGGAGGGCAAGCCCCACACTAACCAATAATAAATAAATAACTTCTTACCATTAAAGCAACGTCTTGAACAGGTGCGGTAGAAAACGGATGGATGGATTAAAAATGCATGCGAATGTTTTATAATTCTAACATTATTTTTAACACTGTGATTACAAGTGGAATTATTCATTAATTATCATGTTAAGCAATGTCAGCTCAGATTTATCCGAGAGCCAGATGCAGTCATCAAAAGAGCCACATCTGTCTCTAGAGCCATAGGTTCCCTACCCCTGGTCTACCATAATATTGTGAAAGTCCAGTCCATAGTGGATCTAACATAATAGTAAGAGTCCAGTCCATAGTGGGGCCAGCAGGAGACCATCCCGAGCGGGGACGGGTCAGCAGTGCAGAGATGTCCCCGACCGATGCGGAGGCGAGTGGTCCACCCCGGATCCCGACTCTGGACAGCCCGCACGTCATCCGTGGACTTCATCATACTTTTTAATACACATTCCGACGCCTTCAAGGTAAGGCACAAGAGTTTACTTGCAGACATAAGATACAACAACAAAGTGTACACATGGGAAAATATTAGCAGCTTTAAACATCCATCCATTTTCTACCGCTTATTCCCTTTTGGGGTCGCTGGCGCCTATCTCAGCTACAATCGGGCGGAAGGGGGGGTACACCCTGGACAAGTCGCCACCTCTTCGCAGGGCCAACACAGATAGACAGACAACATTCACACTCACATTCACACACTAGGGCCAATTTTTTTAGTGTTGCCAATCAACCTTCCATCCATCCATTTTCTACCGCTTATTCCCTTTTGGGGTCGCGGGGGGCGCTGGCGCCTATCTCAGCTACAATCGGGCGGAAGGCGGCGTACACCCTGGACAAGTCGCCACCTCATCGCAGGGCCAACACAGATAGACAGACAACATTCACACTCACATTCACACACTAGGGCCATTTTTTTTAGTGTTGCCAATCAACCTATCATGACTATAAATAAAGAAAGAACACTTAAAAATAAATTCTCCACAACACATTGTTAGGGGCTGACTAGAGAACTACCGCGGAAACTTTAAATGAGCCTACTAACCTTTGCCCGAGTGTTTGAGACCCATCCATCCATCCATTTTCTACCTGCTTGTGCCGTTCGGGGTCACGGGGGGTGCTGGAGCCTATCTCAGCTGCATTCAGGCGGAAGCCGGGGTACACCCTGGACAAGTCGCCACCTCACCGCAGGGCCATCACAGATAGACGGACAACATTCACACTCACATTCACACACAAGGGCCAATTTTAGTGTTGCCAATCAACCAATCCCCAGGTACATGTTTTTGGACGTCTTAGTGAAATGTGGGTTTTGGCTTTTTTTTTTTTAAAACGGAAGAGCTAGCAATAGTGTTTAGAATAATTAGTGTTTAGAATAATTATTTCTAAGTTGTCACATAAACTTTGTTTTTCATGGAGTGCCCGGTGAGAAGCAAAAGCTGTCTTTGAAACCTACCAGGAGTAAGGCTCGTAAAACTCCACTGGGTAGGGGGGGAGGCAACATGAAGGCGCTCCTGTTTTCTTTCATGTATGGTAAAAAACAGAAATATATTGTCTGACCCAAGAACTACAAAAACAAAGAGGAAGCAGGACCAGGCTCCACTCCAGACGACCTGTTTTTGAACTGTTTCGCGAACCTCTTCTTTGAACTCTTTTAGAAAACTCTTCTTTGAACTGTTTTACGACCTTTTTTTGGGAACTCTATATGACCCTCGTCCGTTAGAAACAGCTGTTGACATGTGGTCAGAGAAAGTCCAAATAAAGGGCGAGAAATACAATCTTTCGCCAGAGCATGGGTGACACTGTAAGACAGACCTGGGCAAATTAAGGCCTGGGGGCCACATGCGGCCCGTTGAGCTTTTCAATCTGGCCCACTGGACGTTCCCAAATATTTTTTTTTTAGATCTCTAAGGTGGAAAGTGTAGCTGCCATTATGATGTGCAGTAATCTGCGTTTATGGATTATATACTAGTTGCTATGGTAATCAAATTAGTTACTATGTTCATCTAATTAGTTACTATGGTAATCTACGTCACAGCAGCTCTGACAAGGCACCAAGCAGTGTGGGTGGGGAGCGTTTCCACAGACGCGAAAGGAGATTTTCCACAACAAAGTTCTAAAGCTTAGCGATATATAGAATGTGTGCAAAAATGCAAACATGCTAAATCTCACTGTGATTTGCAAAATGCAAACATGCTAAATCTCACTGTGATTTGCTAAAATGCAAACATGCTAAATCTCACTGTGATTTGCAAAAATGCAAACATGCTAAATCTCACTGTGATTTGCAAAATGCAAACATGCTAAATCTCACTGTGATTTGCTAAAATGCAAACATGCTAAATCTCACTGTGATTTGCAAAAATGCAAACATGCTAAATCTCACTGTGATTTGCGAAAAATTGAAAAACATGCTAAATCTCACTGTCCATCCATCCATCCATTTTCTACCGCTTATTCCCTTTCGGGGTCGCGGGGGGCGCTGGCGCCTATCTCAGCTACAATCGGGCGGAAGGCAGGGTACACCCTGGACAAGTCGCCACCTCATCACAGGGCCAACACAGATAGACAGACAACATTCACACTCACATTCACACACTAGGGCCAATTTAGTGTTGCCAATCAACCTATCCCCAGGTGCATGTCTTTGGAAGTGGGAGGAAGCCGGAGTACCCGGAGGGAACCCACGCATTCACGGGGAGAACATGCAAACTCCACACAGAAAGATCCCGAGCCTGGATTTGAACCCAGGACTGCAGGAACTTCGTATTGTGAGGCAGACGCACTAACCCCTCTGCCACCGTGAAGCCCCTAACTGTGATTTGCAAAAATGCAAACATGCTAAATCTCACTGTTATTTGCAAAAATGCAAACATGATAAATCTCGCTGTGATTTGCAAAAATGTAAACATGCTAAATCTCACTGTGATTTGCAAAAATGCAATCATGCTAAATCTCAATGTGATTTGCAAAAATTTTTTAAACATGTAAATCTTACTGTGATTTGCAAAAATGCAAATATGGCAAATCTCAGTGTGATTTTCAAAAATGCAAGCTAGCTAAATCTCACTGTGATTTGCAAAAATGCAAACATGCTAAATCTCACTGTGATTTGCGAAAAATTTAAAAACATGCTAAATCTCACTATGATTTGCAAAAATGCAAACACGCTAAATCTCAATGTGTATTGCAAAAATGCCAACACGCTAAATCTCAATGTGTATTGCAAAAATGCAAACATGCTAAATCTCACTGTGATTTGCAAAAATGCAAACATGCTAAATCTCACTGTGATTTGCAAAATGCAAACATGCTAAATCTTGCTGTGATTTGCAAAAATGCAAATATGCTAAATCTCAATGTGATTTGAAAAAATACAAACATGCTAAATCTCACTTTGGTTTGCAAAAATGCAAACATGCTCAATCTCACTGTGATTTGCAAAAATGCTAACATGCTAAATCTCACTGTAATTTCCCAAAAATGCAAACATGCAAAATCTCACTGTGATTTGCGAAAAATTTAAAAACATGTTAAATCTCACTGTGATTTGCAAAAATGCAAACATGCTAAATCTCACTGTGATTAGCAAAAATGCAAACACGCTGAATCTCACTGTGATTTGCAAAAATGCAAACATGCTAAATCTCACTGTGATTTGCAAATATGCAAACATGTTAAATCTCACTGTGATTTGCAAAAATGCAAACATGCTAAATCTCGCTGTGATTTGCAAAAATGCAAACATGCTAAATCTTGCTGTGATTTGCAAAAATGCAAATATGCTAAATCTCACTGTGATTTGCAAAAATGCAAACATGCTAAATCTCACTGTGATTTATAAAAATGCAAACACGCTGAATCTCACTGTGATTTGCAAAAATGCAAACATGCTAAATCTCACTGTGTATTGCAAAAATGCAAACATGCTAAATCTCACTGTGATTTGCAAAAATGCAAACACGTTAAATCTCGCTGTGATTAGCAAAAATGCAAACACGCTGAATCTCACTGTGATTTGCAAAAATGCAAACATGCTAAATCTCACTGTGATTTGCAAATATGCAAACATGTTAAATCTCACTGTGATTTGCAAAAATGCAAACATGCTAAATCTCACTGTGATTTGCAAAAATGCAAACACGTTAAATCTCACTGTGATTAGCAAAAATGCAAACACGCTGAATCTCACTGTGATTTGCAAAAATGCAAACATGCTAAATCTCACTGTGATTTGCAAATATGCAAACATGTTAAATCTCACTGTGATTTGCAAAAATGCAAACATGCAAAATCTCGCTGTGATTTGCAAAAATGCAAACATGCTAAATCTCACTGTGATTTGCAAAAATGCAAACATGCTAAATCTCACTGTGATTTGCAAATATGCAAACATGTTAAATCTCACTGTGATTTGCAAAAATGCAAACATGCTAAATCTCAATGTGATTTGCAAAAATGCAAACATGCAAAATCTCACTGTGATTTGCGAAAAATTTAAAAACATGTTAAATCTCACTGTGATTTGCAAAAATGCAAACATGCTAAATCTCACTGTGATTTGCAAAAATGCAAACACGTTAAATCTCACTGTGATTAGCAAAAATGCAAACACGCTGAATCTCACTGTGATTTGCAAAAATGCAAACATGCTAAATCTCACTGTGATTTGCAAATATGCAAACATGTTAAATCTCACTGTGATTTGCAAAAATGCAAACATGCAAAATCTCGCTGTGATTTGCAAAAATGCAAACATGCTAAATCTCACTGTGATTTGCAAAAATGCAAACACGCTAAATCTCACTGTGAATTGGGCTAATTCAAAACAACTTTAATATAATAATTTTAGGATTTTCCTTATTTTTTAAAAAATGACCATTTTCCAAGATTTTATTAATAATTTGACATAATCAATCCAATGGAATAATTTAGGTTTCCCTTTCAGAAATGGACTTTTATGTATGAGAAATTTATCTCACATAAAAATACTGGTATGACATTTTGTATCATCGCCAACTAGTGGTCTGGCATGCATGTTACAACGTCCTATTTCAACATTAAACTGACATTTTTTTGGTTTTACTCCCCTGTTAATCAAAATGCTTCATACCTGTCAACATTACCATTTTCAAATACAGGACATTTTGCAAAAAAAAATAAATAAAATAAAAAGTAACCCAAGTCATATCCACGTTTGCTAATAATGGACTTTTTCTTTGAAATTTGATGACAATCCCGTGAGAATTGTGCACGACGCCGTTGAACAAGACGGCAAGAAAAGGAAGCGTGAACCGTGGAGTACTTACTCGTCAAGCACTTCAATTAACTCATCATTAACACCAGCAATTTAACACTTCTCGCCTTGCCGTGCCGCAACAATGGGAGCATTTAGCAACAGAAGAAGTCGACGTTTCCCACAGGAGTTCACGGGGAATAAAGAGCGGAGATGAAAAAGCGGCGAGGCCTGCCAATTCCCTAGTGGCCGGACACGGGAACTGCAAATGAACGCAAACAAATATGCTGCACGAGTACAAAGGCGTCCCCTTTAGCGGTGTATGTTGATGCTACGCCATTGTGGCGTTCTCGTAAAGGAGCCCGCCTGTGATGTCACCAGCGTGCGGGATTCGGGGTAATAAAAGTAAAAGCGCTAACAGCCGGCTATCTTGCCTGGGAAATAAGAAGAGGCTTCACCAAACGACTCCCAGCGTGGGACCGCCGCCATCCAGTGCTTAACGCCGTGCGCGTGTAAACGTGCATCTGTCGCCTCATTCTGCTCGCCGCTCAGGACGTTAAAAGGGAAAGTGAGGCAGCTGCCGGCACTCACGTACCATCAAGGCCAGGAAAAGCTCTCTCTGAAGGAGTTTGGACAGCAATTCTCAGTTGCACATAAATAAGCAATATGTTGATTTTGGCGAAGGTAGCCAGAGCGTCCATATGCTCCCCGCCTGAAGTCCTCAAGTCAGACAATTTTTGGATGCTGCCACCGTCCTCGTGTGTTCCGCCGGGAGGTCTCATTGGGAAAGAGGAAGAAGTGTGGGGAGTCTTCAGAAAACTGATCATGATAAATATAGTGCGGGTATAATGGGGGGAGTCTATTAGTTCTAATGGGAAATGGAGTCAATGAGCTGCACCTCTGAGGGGGGAGACGTCCTCCTCTTTGTCCTCACTGCTCATATTCCCGCTTCCTTTCATCCCGCCAAAGCCGCTTGTCCTCCCACAAGGTCCCTTTAAACAAAGGAGCAGACCCACAAAAAAAAAAAAAAAAAAAGGCCCCATTTTTTCGCCCCTAATTTGCCATCGATTTATTCTTTTCTCTTACTTATCTAACACTTCCACAAGTCTGCAAAAACTTTCATCCCCCTCTTCCCGCAACCTCTGCACCTCAGTGCCAGCTTAGGCGATCAAGATCTCGCCGCAAACTTACTGAGAGCTTTGACTTCGTTCACACAAACTTGCCCTGATTGTGACCAAAATTCAATGGTCGAATCAACGTCACAAATCCATCCATCCATCCATCCATCTTCTTCTGCTTATCCGAGGTCGGGTCACGGGGGCAGCAGCCTAAGCAGGGAAACCCAGACTTCCCTTTCCCCAGCCACTTCGTCTAGCTCTTCCCAGGGGATCCCGAGGCGTTCCCAGGCCAGCCGGGAGACATAGTCTTCCCAACGTGTCCTGGGTCTTCCCCGTGGCCTCCTGCCGGTTGGACGTGCCCTAAACACCTCCCTAGGGAGGCGTTCGGGTGGCATCCTGACCAGATGCCCGAACCACCTCATCTGGCTCCTCTCGATGTGGAGGAGCAGCGGCTTTACTTTGAGTTCCTCCCGGATGGCAGAGCTTCACACCCTATCTCTAAGGGAGAGCCCCGCCACACGCCGGAGGAAACTCATTTCGGCCGCTTGTACCCGTGATCTTATCCTTTCGGTCATGACCCAAAGCTCATGACCATAGGTGAGGATGGGAACGTAGATCGACCGGTAAATTGAGAGCTTTGCCTTCCGGCTCAGCTCCTTCTTCACCACAACGGATCGGTACAACGTCCGCATTACTGAAGACGCCGCACCGATCCGCCTGTCGATCTCACGATCCACTCTTCCCCCACTCGTGAACAAGACTCCTAGGTACTTGGACTCCTCCACAAACGTCACAAACTGACGTTGAATAAACGTCGTTAAAAAGCTAGTTGTTTCAACGTTGTATTTGTGTTGTAGTATTTGGGTTGAAAAATGACCAAAATTCAATGGTCGAATCAACGTCAGAACCTGACATTGAATAAACGTTGTCAAAAAGCATGTTGTTTCAACGTTGTATTTGTGTTGTAGAGCAGGGGTCTCAAACTCAATTTACCCGGGGGGCTACTGGACGCAGACTCTGGGTGAGGCTGGGCTGCAAAAAAAGACTTCGTAAAAACAATGTTGGTCGGCGGATAATAGCCGGGAAAGTACCGGGATAGCGAGTGCAAAAAAGTGACGGCTCCCGGAGTGATATAAAAATATATGTAGTGTTCATCGTGTGAGGCAATGCAAATTGAACAATAAAAAAAAAACTAATGACGGTTTGAATTGGTCCAGGTTATCAGAGACGGTTATTAGTGACGGACAGGTGTCGCGGTGTGACTGCAGCCAGGCACGTAAAGAAAAACGTCTCTGTCTCTTTCACTCATTTGCCGCTTTTCCACTAATGCAGGGGTAGGCAACCCAGAATGTTGAAAGAGCCATTTTGGACCCAAATAACACAACGCTGTCAAGCGCCATTCATATAAGACTTGCGGGCTGAACTAACATTAAACTTTCATATTAAGGTGGTGGCCACAAAATAAGGCCCCGGGGCCAATTGCGGCCCGCGGGCTTCGTGTATGAGACCCCTGTTGTAGAGTTTTGGTTGAAAAATTGTTGAGTCTGGGTGAGGCTGGGCCGCGAGAAAAGACGTCTTAAAAAAAATGTTGGTCGGCGGATAATAGCCGGTAGTACCGGGATAGCGAGTGCAAAAAAAGTGACGGCTCCCGGAGTGATATCCGGCGTCACATAGAAATATATGTAGTGTTCATCATGTGCGGCAATGCAAATTGTACAATAAAAAACAAATGACGGTTTGAATTGGTCCAGGTTATCAGGGACGGTTATTACTGACGGACAGGTGTCGCGGTGTGACTGCAGCCAGGCACGTAAGAAAAACGTCTCTGTCGCTTTTCCACTAATGCATGGGTAGGCAACCCAGAATTTTGAAAGAGCCATTTTGGACACAAATACCACAACGCTGTCAAGCGGCATTCATATAAAACTTGCGGGCCGAACTAGCATTAAACTTTCATATTAAGGTGGGGGCCGCAAAATAACGTCTAGCGGGCCAATTGCGGCCCGCGGGCTGCGTGTGTGAGACCCCTGTTGTAGAGTATTGGTTGAAAAATTGTTGAGTCTGGGTGAGGCTGGGCCGCGAGAAAAGACTTCTTAAAAAAAATGTTGGTCGGCGGATAATAGCCGGGAAAGTACCGGGATAGCGAGTGCAAAAAAAGTGACGGCTCCCGGAGTGATATCCGGCGTCATATAGAAATATATGTAGTGTTCATCGTGTGAGGCAATGCAAATTGAACAATAAAAAAAAAAACTAATGACGGTTTGAATTGGTCCAGGTTATCAGGGACTGTTATTACTGACGGACAGGTGTCGCGGTGTGACTGCAGCCAGGCACGTAAGAAAAACGTCTCTGTCGCTTTTCCACTAATGCATGGGTAGGCAACCCAGAATGTTGAAAGAGCCATTTTGGACACAAATACCACAACGCTGTCAAGCGGCATTCATATAAAACTTGCGGTCCGAACTAGCATTAAACTTTCATATTAAGGTGGGGGCCGCAAAATAACGTCTCGTGGGCCAATTGCGGCCCGCGGGCTGCGTGTATGAGACCCCTGTTGTAGAGTATTGGTTGAAAAATTGTTGAGTCTGGGTGAGGCTGGGCCGCGAGAAAAGACTTCTTAAAAAAAAATGTTGGTCGGCGGATAATAGCCGGGAAAGTACCGGGATAGCGAGTGCAAAAAAAGAGACGGCTCCCGGAGTGATATCCGGCGTCATATAGAAATATATGTAGTGTTCATCGTGTGAGGCAATGCAAATTGAACAATAAAAAAAAAACAAATGACGGTTTGAATTGGTCCAGGTTATCAGGGACTGTTATTACTGACGGACAGGTGTCACGGTGTGACTGCAGCCAGGCACGTAAGAAAAACGTCTCTGTCGCTTTTCCACTAATGCATGGGTAGGCAACCCAGAATGTTGAAAGAGCCATTTTGGACACAAATACCACAACGCTGTCAAGCGGCATTCATATAAAACTTGCGGTCCGAACTAGCATTAAACTTTCATATTAAGGTGGGGGCCGCAAAATAACGTCTCGTGGGCCAATTGCGGCCCGCGGGCTGCGTGTATGAGACCCCTGTTGTAGAGTATTGGTTGAAAAATTGTTGAGTCTGGGTGAGGCTGGGCCGCGAGAAAAGACTTCTTAAAAAAAAATGTTGGTCGGCGGATAATAGCCGGGAAAGTACCGGAATAGCGAGTGCAAAAAAAGAGACGGCTCCCGGAGTGATATCCGGCGTCATATAGAAATATATGTAGTGTTCATCGTGTGAGGCAATGCAAATTGAACAATAAAAAAAAAACAAATGACGGTTTGAATTGGTCCAGGTTATCAGGGACTGTTATTACTGACGGACAGGTGTCACGGTGTGACTGCAGCCAGGCACGTGAGAAAAACGTCTCTGTCGCTTTTCCACTAATGCATGGGTAGGCAACCCAGAATGTTGAAAGAGCCATTTTGGACACAAATACCACAACGCTGTCAAGCGGCATTCATATAAAACTTGCGGTCCGAACTAGCATTAAACTTTCATATTAAGGCGGGGGCCGCAAAATAACGTCCCGCGGGCCAATTGCGGCCCGCGGGCTGCGTGTATGAGACCCCTGTTGTAGAGTATTGGTTGAAAAATTGTTGCGATCCGTGAGTCGGATCTTCACATAAAATTGTTTATTTTTCCATCTTAGTTCTCATTCTCCGTTTGATCCGTTTATTTCCCGTTTAGTCCATCACCATGGTTACTTATTAGTTTCAGCTGTTACTCCTGGTTCCTGAACACCTGTTCTCTGTTAATCACCTTCCCTTTATAAGCCTTCCCCTTTTCATTCTTCTGCCTGGGAATCTAGTTTGCTCTCACGCAACTCTACGTCTGTTTTGATCGTTTGCTTTCACGCAATTCCTACTATTTTCGCGAGCTCTCACGCTACGCACTTCGTTATTAGCTCACATGCTAAATGTTTTGTTTACTCCTTTTTGTGTGCCAACGTGCCAGTTTAATTTTTATATTTTGTATCTCCTAGTTCTCATACTAGTGTCTTTGGTTTGCCTTTTCTTAGCTCCAGTGTTTTTGTTATAGTTCTCCTTCTGTTATTTAGAATAAATTGGTTACATCTTACCTTTGTTGTGTTCTTCGTTTTGACGCATCCTCGAGGGAATTGAACCCGGCACCACAATGCCGAACAGGCGTAATAAAAATGACCATAATACAATGGTCAAATCAACGTCAGAACCTGACATTGAATAAACTTTGTTAAAAAGATTGTTGTTTCAACTTTGAATTCATATTGTAGAATATTGGTTTAAAATGACCAAAATTCAATGTTCGAATCAACGTCAGAATCTGACATTGAACAAATGTCATCAAAAAGCTTGTTGTTTCTAGAATATTGGTTGAAAATTGACCACATATCAATGGTCAAATCAACGTCACAACCTGACATTGAATAAACGTCGTCAAAAAGCTAGTTGTTTTAACGTTGTATTTGTGTTGTAGTATATCGGTTGAGAAATTACTAAAATTCAATGATCAAATCAACGTCACAACCTGACGTTGAATAAAAGTTTTTAAAAAGCATGATGTTTCAACGTTGTATTTGTGTTGTAGAGCAGGGGTCGGGAACCTTTTTGGCTGAGAGAGCCATGAAAGCCAAATATTTCAAAATGTATTTCCGTGAGAGCCATATAATATTTTTTAACACTGAATACAACTAAATAAGTGCATTTTTAAGTGAGACCAACATTTTTTGAGTATAATAAGTCTCTTATTCTTTTTAATAACATTGTTATTCTGAAGCTAACCAATAATAAATCAAATGTCATGTCTGTTGATCATGTTTTTGTTTGGCCATGTGCTGTTTGTCTTTTGGACTCTTTAAGTTCCTGTTTTTTTCCACTCCCTTGCCTGGTTTCCTTGGTTACTCATTTTGTCCACCTGTCTCTGGTGGACAAAATGCCCGCTCACCTGCTTCCCGAGCACCAATCAGAGGCAATATTTAAGCTTGTCTTTGCCAGTCAGTCGCCCTGGCGTCAATGTGATCTTTTCTTGCTCTGTGCTGACTTGTTTCATGCCTTGCCATAGTTTCGTGCTTCATGCCATGCCAAGTAAGTTTTGTTTGATTTATGTTCATAGTCTGTTTATGCGTTAGCTTTCTTCCTTAGCCCAAGTTATGCCTCTGCTGTGAGCGATTTTTGTTTGTATCTTTTTTTAGTTTAAATTAAGTCATGTTTTTACCTAAATGCCATGTCCCTAGTAGTCCGTCTGCCTTCCTGGGAGAACGACCCCCCCCATCATGACATAAAATACTTCTTACCATTAATGCGACTTCTTGAACAGGTGCGGTAGGAAACGGATGGATGGATATAAATGCATGAGAATGTTTTATATTTTGAACGTTATTTTTAGCCCTGTGAATTCCAGCGGAATTATTCATAATTATCGTGTTAAGCAATGTCAGCTAAGATTTATCTGAGAGCCAGATGCAGTCATCAAAAGAGCCACATCTGGCTCTAGAGCCATAGGTTCCTTACCCCTGTTGTAAAGTATTGTTTGAAAAATGACCAAAATTCAATGGTCAAAACAACGCCACAACCTGACATTGAATGAACGTTGTTAAAAAGCATGTTGTTTCAACGTTGTATTTGTGTTGTAGAATATAGGTTGAAAAATGACCAAAATTCAATGGTCAATTCAACATCAGAACTTGACGTTGAATAAACGTCGTTAAAAAGCATGTTTTTTCAATGTTCTATTTGTGTTGTAGAATTTTGGTTGAAAAATGACCAAAAAAACGTCACAACCTGACATTGAATAAACGTCGTTAAAAAGCATGTTGTTTCAACGTTGTATTTGTGTTGTAGAATATTGGTTGAAAAATGACCAAAATTAAATAGTCAATTTAACGTCAGAACCTGACATTGAATAAACGTTGTTAAAAAGCATGTTGTTTCAATGTTCTATTTGTGTTGTAGAATTTTGGTTGAAAAATGACCAAAAAA
The DNA here is from genome assembly GCF_033978795.1 of Nerophis ophidion. Lineage (NCBI taxonomy): Eukaryota > Metazoa > Chordata > Actinopteri > Syngnathiformes > Syngnathidae > Nerophis > Nerophis ophidion. Next base: position 82,924,270 of record NC_084611.1, read on the forward strand.
GCGTCACATCCTGACATTGAATAAACGTGGTCAAAAAGCTAGTTGTTTTAACGTTGTATTTGTGTTGTAGTATATTGGTTGAAAAATTACCAAATTTCAATGGGCAAATAAACGTCACAACCTGACATTAAATAAATGTTGTTAAAAGCTTGTTGTTTCTGAAATATTTGTTGAAAATTGACCACATATCCAGGGTTAAATCAACGTCGTAACCTGACATTGAATAAACGTTGTCAAAAAGCTTGTTGTTTCAACGTTGTATTTGTGTTTTAAATTATTGGTTGAAAAATTACCAAAATTCAATGCTGAAATCAACATCAGAACCCAACATTAAATAAATGTCATCAAAAAGCATGTTGTTTCGATGCTACATTTGAGTTGCTCAATGTCAGAACTAAATTTAACGAGTAGTCAACGTTGTTTTAATGCCTTTTGCCTGCTGAGCTACCGGCGCCGCCTGATTTTCCTGCAGTGAGAGCCGACTGATTATGGGAGGTGGTTGTCATGGAGATGTGTCAGGTGTTGACAAGTGTACTAAAGCTGGTATTCCTAATTATTAGTTAATGGTGGATTTTTTTTTAATGCTTGTGAATGCATGTTGTAGTCGGAGATGTATCTTTAAAGGGGAACATTATCACAATTTCAAAAAGGTTAAAAAAAATAAAAATCAGTTCCCAGTGGCTTGTTGCATTTTTTGATTTTTTTTTCAAAATTTTACCGGTCCCGGAATATCCCTAAAAAAGCTTTAAAGTGCTTGATTTTCGCTATTTGCGATGCGACTATCCATTTCCCTGTGACGTCATACAGTGCTGCCAATGTAAACAAACAATGGCGAATAGCACAGCAAGATATAGCGACATTAGCACGGATTCAGACTCGGATTTCAGCGGCTTAAGCGATTCAACAGATTACGCATGTATTGAAACGGGTGGTTGGAGTATGAAAGTATTGAAGAAGAAACTGAAGCTATTGAGCGAATAGCTATTTACGCTATTCATAGCCATAGCATGGCCGAATAGCTGCGTTAGCATCGCCGGTAAAATGTGCGGACCAAACGATCAGGACTTTCACATCTTTTGACACTGGAGCAACTTAAATCCTTCTATTGGTAAGTGTTTTTTTCGCATTAAATGTGCGTGGAAGTAAACGTTATATAGTTGCAAATGCATCTGCAGGTTATCCATACATCTCTGTGCCATGTCTGCTTTAGCACCGCCGGTAAATAGCATGTTAGCATCGATTAGCATAGCATGTTAGCATCGATTAGCTGGCAGTCAACATCAACAAGACTCACCTTCGTGATTTCGTTGACTTTATCGTTGCAAATGCATCTGCAGGTTATCCATACATCTCTGTGCCATGTCTGCTTTAGCACCGCCGTTAAATAGCATGTTAGCGTCGATTAGCATAGCATGTTAGCATTGATTAGCTGGCAGTCACGCCGCGACCAAATATGTCTGATTAGCACATAAGTCAACATCAACAAAACTCACCTTTGTGATTTCGTTGACTTTATCGTTGCAAATGCATCTGCAGGTTATCCATACATCTCTGTGCCATGTCTGTCATCGCCGGTAAAATGCGGAGACACTCTGGTACATTCAATGGGGGTCTGGCGGCAGACAATTTCGCATCTTCGGGCCAGTGGTGCAACTTGAATCCCTCCCTGTTAGTGTTGTTACTCCCTCCGACAACACACCGACGAGGCATGATGTCTCCAAGGTTCCAAAAAAATAGTCGAAAAAACGGAAAATAACAGAGCTGAGACCCGGTGTTTACAATGTGTTGAAAATTAAAATGGTTGCTGTATTACCTCGGCGACGTCACATTCTGACGTCATCGCCTCCAGAGCGAAAAACAGAAAGGCGTTTAGTTCGCCAAAATTCACCCATTTAGAGTTCGAAAATCGGTTAAAAAAATATATGGTCTTTTTTCTGCACCATCAAGGTATATATTGACGCTTACATAGGTCTGGTGATAATGTTCCCCTTTGAAACACGCAGACAATCCATATGATGTCCCAGAAAGAGTCCTCACGGTCAATCCTATTTAGCAGTTACTTTATTAATATGTGATTCACAAGCCGTGTACTTTTCTAATTTTGTCAAATTGATTGCATTATGGCCAGTAATAGTTATGATAGCAAAATAATATTATTATTAACATCATATAATTATTTGCATTGAAGGCAGAGGAATTGAATCGCAAAAAACTACAGTTTCAGCACAAGTTTATTAATTTATATAGGTTATTGTGAAGAGGCGGAGCCGGCAGTCCGACAGCGAGGCAGGGCACGCCGGAGCCCGGCCCAAGATGGCGGCGAGGAGGCGTGGCCGGCATTTCGACAGCGAGGCAGGACACGCCGGAGCCCGGCCCAAGATGGTGGCGAGGAGGCGTGGCCGGCAGTTCGACAGCGAGGCAGGGCACGCCAGAGCCCGGCCCAAGATGCCGGCAAGGAGGCGTGGCCGGCATTTTGACAGCGAGGCAGGGCACGCCAGAGCCCGGCCCAAGATGGCGGCGAGGAGGCGTGGCCGGCAGTCCGACAGCGAGGCAGGGCACGCCGGAGCCCGGCCCAAGATGGCGGCGAGGAGGCGTGGCCGGCATTTCGACAGCGAGGCAGGGCACGCCAGAGCCTGGCCCAAGATGGCGGCGAGGAGGCGTGGCCGGCAGTCCGACAGCGAGGCAGGGCACGCCAGAGCTCGGCCCAAGATGGCGGCGAGGAGGCGTGGCCGGCAGTCCGACAGCGAGGCAGGGCACGCCAGAGCCTGGCCCAAGATGGCGGCGAGGAGGCGTGGACTGCGAGCAAGCAGCGAGGCGGGGCGCCCAGCTGGGCACAATTTAAATCTCCTCTCGCAAGTATAAAAGGGCAGCGTCCGTAAACGCCGGGGGGAGAGACAGAGAGAGAAAGAGCCAGAAGGGAGCCGATTTGAGCGCAAGAGGAAAAGAGCACAAGGAAGACGACGCATGCAACTGAAAAGCTGGAGAGAGAGACAGGAAGACTGCAAAGAAAACCGGCATGAGACTTAGTTATTACAAAATAAAAGAAGTCTACACCGGCTCGACAGAATTTAATTCCTTGGTGGTCCTGAGAACCCGCACGACGACGGTTCGAGACTGTCACAGCACCCCAACCGCCGGCCCGGGAACCGGTGGTTGGGGATCACTGCTGTAGATGACACGTTGACGCTAAAACGCAACATGTCTCGGACAACATGCCTCCAAAGGCTGACGAGTCTTTGCAAGGACGGCCCATCTGGTTCTCGCCTCATTGTGAAAGAGTTATGGCGAGCAGCCAGCAGATGTCCGCTTCCTCACGTCTGTGCGTCTGGTTTAGCATAATGAAGACAAACGTGCAAGTGTTGGAACAGAGGTTAAGTGGAGCCTTTGTGCTCGCCGAGCTACGGACGGCACGTGCGCTTGGCTTGTTGGCGTCCCGGGGCTCAATTATGGTCTTCAGCTGGTGCGTGGGCGAAAGACGAGAGCGACACACCGACATGCAAACTCTTTGCATTATTGAGGAGACTACCAGTCGACGCTCTGCGGGGCCGTCATGTGGATACGCGCCGTCCCACGCGCCGCTTCTGTTGAGCGCACATGGTGGCTTCCTGTCTTTGTGAAGTGTGAAAGGGTTTGCTGGTTTTACATGAAGCTGAATAGAGATCTTGTCTGTTATGGGGCATGACTGGACTGTTTGGTTTGTCTTGGAAGACCTTTGGCCCCTCATCCGAGTAGCCTTCATCATGAATTGATTAACGTGGACCCCGACTTATACAAGTTGAAAAACTTATTGGGGTGTTACCATTTAGTGGTCAATTGTACGGAATATGTACTGTACTGTGCAATCTACTAATAAAAGTATCAATCAATCAATCAATCAATCAATCAATCGTGCTCATAGACCAGAGTTCAGCAACCCGCGGCTCTTTGATCACTCTGATGTGGCTCAGCCGCTAAATTGCCGACCCCAACGATTATTCCGGGAAGTTTCCGGATTTTAGTGCCTCTCTCTCAGAAATTACCCGGGGAAAACATTCCCCGATTTTCACCTGGACTTCAATATCGGGGGTGTACAGTGGTTACGATGCCTCGAACCTCCTCCACAACATGTCGTCGCGCCCACTTATTCAACACGCGATTTACGTGCCAACTGAACACATTTTATATTCAGCCTCCGTCAACACATGAGAGCGACTGCAACGCATACTTACTCAACAGCCATACAGGTTACACTGAGGGTTGTGATATAAACAACTTTAACACTCTTACTAATATGCGCCACACTGTGAACTCACACCAAACAAGAATGACAAAACACATTTCAGGAGATCATCGGCACTGTAACACAACATAAACACAAAATAACAAATACCCAGAATCCCATGCATCCCTACTCTTCCGGGCTACATTATACACCCCCGTGAGCACCAAACCCCGCCCCCCATCCCCGCCCATCTCCACCAACGCACGCTATTGGGTTGAGTTATATATATATATATATATATATATATATATATATATATATATATATATATATATATATATATATATATATATATATATATATATATATACAACTCAGTATTCTTCTTCCTCCAAACACGACGAGTTGAGTTTATACCAAAATGGATACATGGATGATGCAGCAGAGGATTGGGAGAATATCATGTGGTCAGATGAAACCAAAATAAAACTTTTTGGTATAAATTCAACTCATCATGGAAGAAGAATACTGAGTTGCATCCCAAGAACACCATACCTACTGTGAAGCATGGGGGTGGAAACATCATGCTTTGGGGCTGTTTTTCTGCTAAGGGGACAGGACGATTGATCCGTGTTAAGGAAAGAATGAATGGGGCCATGTATCGTGAGATTTTGAGCCAAAACCTCCTTCCATCAGTGAGAGCTTTGAATGGTTGACAGAATACTTATTTTCCACCATAATTTAAAAATAAATTCTTAAAAATTCCTACAATTTTTTTTACACCTTCTGTCTCTCACAGCTGAAGTGTACCTATGATGAAAATTACAGACCTCTGCCATCATTTTAAGTGGGCGAACTTGCACAATCGGTGGCTGACTAAATACTTTTTTGCCTCACTGTATATATGTATATATATATATATATATATATATATATATATATATATATATATATATATATATATATATTAGAGATGCGCGGATAGGCAATTATATCATCCGCATCAGCATTGCCACAACCGCCCGACCCGCGGTTTACCCGCGGACTCCGCGGATGAGACCGCAAACCGCGCATGTCTAATATATATATATATATATATATATATATATATATATATATATATATATATATATATATATATATATTAGGGGTGGGCAAATTAATGCGTTAATTACGAGTTAACTCATCAATCTATTAACGCCGACAATTATTTTATCGCACATTTGCTTATGTTGTTTACATGCTTTTATTTTGTTAACGCCTTTTCTTAACAAGATGGCATCTCCTGGATGTACTTCGGCGTGGAGGGGCTCTTGGTAAAGATGGAACATTTGGCAAAAATACCGGACAATTCTGCAAATTTCTTGGCTGGCTTACAGCGTGGTCACTCCGGGATCACTTACGACCGCCAGACAATTCTGAATGTGGATAGATCGGGCCGTTTTGGACTGAATGACGCGTGCTTGCTAGACCGGCTAGCTAGCATGGGAATACTTTGCCGGCTACATCCAGCGGCCTGTGAAGCAGCGGAGTATATGTGTTGTCTGTCTATTTATCAATAATGCAGACGAGGAGTGTTGGCTGAGTTCTTAATGTTTGCTTTCAGGGCGTGCATATCCCAACATACAAGATGCCGTCATGGCGACACAACCTATACCGGGCTACCGCGCATGCTCGTCACTCCTGTTGCATGCTGGGTAGGGTAGTTCTTTTTTCCCTGGCTCATAACATCACAATATAGTACCATGTATATGCGTTCAATTTATCAAAGCACCAAGCAAACAATCGGAAAATACCCATCGTATCAATTCCTAGATATGGTCATAATTATTTTAAGTGCACTACGCAGAATAAACACAACATTATTAATATTGCTACTACGGATAATTAGATCAAAAATTCCCTAAAACAGCCCACTACCTATAATATAGTTTTTTTAAACATAAGATCCCTGATAAAACAAATGTTTCTGCTGTTACCTCAGAAATTGCCTGTTCAGATGTTATGATTGTGGCTCAGAGATTTGTATGTAGATTATATTTATTTTCCATAACAAACAGGATAACTTAAATACTCTGGCAGTGGCAATAAGCTTAAATGTTTGTATTTACATTTTTCGAGTTGATTTTTATAAAACTATGCTATTTAACTGCTACTGTTTAACAAGAACTGATTTAAATTGTGTTTGCACAACAAATGTTTTGGCGCTTTTGTTCATGTGGGAGAATATTCCAATAAAAGTGCACTACACACTACTTTTGAATTAATTATTGGGCTTTGCGTATAAAATGCAGTTAATCGCGATTAATCGGACAAATAGTGCGATTAACTTCGATTACAATTTTTAATCGTTGCCCAGCCCTAATATATTTACAAGCAGTGGAAAAAATGGATGGATGGATGGATTTTTTTATTGCTGACGGATTAGACTTTTATGAGTGGGTCCCGTTTGGATCATTGGAGTAATCAATTTTAAGATTGACCAAGGGCTAATATGTCAATCAAGACATGGAGCACCAGTGATTGGTTGGTTCCGTCACATACTCGTCCTTTGTTGGTCCACATGTCAGTCATTGTGTGACCCACATTCTTCATGCGGACATAGCCCGGTCATTACATAGAGCACCAGTGACTGGTTGCTTCTGTCACTTACACGTCATTGGCCAGTCAATCGTGTGCAGCGTCCATGTGATTCAAATTCTTCATGCGGTCGCACATGAGGAAGTGGTAAATCGGTGGCTCTACATGACATAATGTATTTGGTGGATGTTGCGATTGACGTTCTCCACGCAGACATTGGTCATTCGTGACATGGAGCACCAGATTGCCCGGTCTACACGTCCATCATTCCACACAGCACTGGTGATTAGTGGATGTCGTGACTCCCAGTCTTCACGCAGATGTCGGTGAGACGACATGTCAGTCCAGGGGTGTCAAGCTCAAAAACAGAGTGGGCCAAAATTTAAAACTGAACAAAGCCGCGGGCCAAGGTTGAACAAATGAACCTTTTAATAGGGACCCAAACAAGTTTTGCATTGAATATTGAACAAGAAAGGCTTATATAACTTTATCCATCCATCCATCATCCTCCGCTCATCCGAGGTCGGGTCGCGGGGGCAGCAGCCTAAGCAGGGAAGCCCAGACTTCCCTATCTCCGGCCACTTCGTCTAGCTCTTCCCGGGGAATCCCGAGGCGTTCCCAGGCCAGCCGGGAGACATAGTCTTCCCAACGTGTCCTGGGTCTTCCCCGTGGCCTCCTACCAGCTGGACGTGCCCTAAACACCTCCCTAGGGAGGCGTTCGGGTGGCATCCTGACCAGATGCCCGAACCACCTCATCTGGCTCCTCTCGATGTGGAGGAGCAGCGGCTTTACTTTGAGTTCCTCCCGGATGGCAGAGCTTCTCACCCTATCTCTAAGGGAGAGACCCGCCACCCGGCGGAGGAAACTCATTTCGGCCGCTTGTACCCGTGATCTTATCCTTTCGGTCATGACCCAAAGCTCATGACCATAGGTGAGGATGGGAACGTAGATTGACCGGTAAATTGAGAGCTTTGCCTTCCGGCTCAGCTCCTTCTTCACCACAACGGATCGATACAACGTCCGCACCGATCCGCCTGTCGATCTCACGATCCACTCTTCCCCCACTCGTGAACAAGACTCCTAGGTACTTGAACTCCTCCACTTGGGGCAGGGTCTCCTCCCCAACCCGGAGATAACTTTATATGGCATGCAAAATCGAGTTTCAAATAATAATAAGGGTTGGAATTAGGGGTTAAATCTGTTATGATCCGCTACTCGGATCATTCCATATTCATGTTTTGTTCCATTTTTGTATTATAGTTTGCCAATGTTTGCCTCAGTTTCTTATTTAGTTAGTTGCCATGGTTGCTCATTAGTTTTCACCTGCCCCCTTGTTTTCGACGCACACCTGTTGTTGCTGATTACTGCCTTATTTAAGCCTGCCCCTTTTGTTATTTCGTCCTCGGTTCTTAATTTGCTCTCATGCAACAAGTGACTGTCATGGTTATTTGGTGACGAACCCCAAGATGCAGAGATGGAGGCAGGCATGGAGTGAGCAAATATGATTTTAATATAAATACTAAGACAAAAGCTATGGCTAACAAAAACAGCTTACCGCTACGACGACCAGGACAAGATGTAGCATGACAGGTAATAGCTGAAATAATGCCAGACACGACAGGTAGCAAATATTCCATATTCATGTTTTGTTCCATTTTTGTATTATAGTCTGCCAATGTTTGCCTCAGTTTCTTATTTAGTTAGTTGCAATGGTTGCTCATTAGTTTTCACCTGCCCCCTTGTTTTCGACTCACACCTGTTGTTGCTGATTACTGCCTTATTTAAGCCTGCCCCTTTTGTTATTTCGTCCTCGGTTCTTAATTTGCTCTCATGCAACAAGTGACTGTCATGGTTATTTGGTGACGAACCCCAAGATGCAGAGATGGAGGCAGGCATGGAGTGAGCAAACATGATTTTGATATAAATACTAAGACAAAACCAAGCAAAGGGTTCAAACCAAAAGCGGATAAAAACCGAAAGGCCGTTAGCATAGAAGCTAGCAAGAAACAAAAAGGAACTTTAGCATGGAAGCTAGAGGATAACAAACAGAAAAACTGGAAATAGCTATGGCTAACAAAAACAGCTTACCGCTACGACGACCAGGACAAGATGTAGCACGACAGGTAATAGCTGAAATAATGCCAGACACGACAGGTAGCAAATATTCCATATTCATGTTTTGTTCCACTTTTGTATTATAGTCCGCCAATGTTTGCCTCAGTTTCTTATTTAGTTAGTTGCCATGGTTGCTCATTAGTTTACACCTGCCCCTTTGTTTTCGACGCACACCTGTTGTCGCTGATTACTGCCTTATTTAAGCCTGCCCCTTTTGTTATTTCGTCCTCGGTTCTTAATTTGCTCTCATGCAACAAGTGACTGTCATGTTTATTTGGTGACGAACCCCAAGATGCAGAGATGGAGGCAGGCATGGAGTGAGCAAACATGATTTTAATATAAATACTAAGACAAAACCAAGCAAAGGGTTCAAACCAAAAGCGCGCACGTGGGCGGATAAAAACCAAAAGGCCTTTAGCATAGAAGCTAGCAAGAAACAAAAATGAACTTTGGCATGGAAGCTAGAGGATAACAAACAGAAAAACTGGAAATAGCTATGGCTAACAAAAACAGCTTACCGCTACGACGACCAAGACAAGATGTAGCATGACAGGTAATAGCTGAAATAATGCCAGACACGACAGGTAGCAAAGACACAAGAGTGACATGAGGCAACGACAATACGAATGACAATACAATGATCCAGCAACTGACACAAGACAAAAGGAGGTACAAATAGGAGCGGGCTGATTGGCAACAGGTGTGGCCAGATGCCAATCAGCGGCAGCTGAAGGGGAACACAGCACTCAGGGAACAAGACAGGAAGCTGACAAAATAAGAGCAATAGACAGGAACTAAGGACAGGAAGTACTAAACACACTGAGGAGGAACACAGCACTCAGGGAACAAGACAGGAGGCTGACAAATTAAGAGCACTTGACAGTAACTAAAAGACAGAAAATACTAAACACAGGAAACAGACAAATGAAGAGGAAAAAACTAAAACATAGACAAACTGTCAGGGGCAAGCCTGACAGTGACGACTGTTTTCCATGCTCTTACTCGCTAGCTTTCACGCTACGCTATATTCATTCCTAGTTCTCATGCTAGTTGTTTTGTTTTCCCTTTTTGTGCCTTTGTGCCAAGTGTTAGTGTATCTGTTTGCTTCCATGCTAGCGCCTTTTTCTGCCTAGCACCAGTATTTTTGTTCTTAACCTTTTATTAGTTAAATAAATCCTTTATTTCTTACCTTACGCTGTGTTCTTGCCCGACGCATCCACGGAAGAACAACTCCGGCATGACTATGCCAACCAAGCGTCACAAAATCACCATAAGTGATTCCCGGGCGCGGCGCCGCTGCTGCCCACTGCTCCCCTCACCTCCCAGGTGGCGATCAAGGGGGAAGGGTCAAATGCAGAGAATAATTTCGCCACATTGGTACTTTAACTTTAATAATAATTAATTTGGTGGTAGCGTGTGGGTGTATATTGTAGCGTCCTGGAAGAGTTAGCGCTGAAAGGGGTTCTGGGTATTTGTAGTGTTGTTTTTATGTTGTGTTACGGTGCGGATGTTCTCCCGAAATGTGTTTGTCATTCTTGTTTGGTGTGGGTTCACAGTGTGGTGCATATTTGTAACAGTTTTAAAGATGTTTATGCAGCCACCCTCAGTATGACCTTTATGGCTGTTGACCAAGTATGCATGCATTCACTTATGTGTGTGCAGAAGCCGCATATATTATGTGACTGGGCCGGCGCGCTGTTTGTATGGAGGAAAAACTGATGTGAAGACAGGCTGTAGAGGATGAAAAAGGCAGTACTTTTAAGGCACGCCCCCAATATTGGTGTCCGGGTGGAAATTGGGAGAAATTCAGGAGAATGGTTGCCCCGGGAGATTTTAGGGAGGGGACCTGAAATTCGTGTATAATACCGGTGGGCCAGTTCTAATGTTAATTTGATATTGCTCAAGGGCCAAATGAAATTACACGGAATACCAGTGATTGGTTTGTTTCGTCGCTCCCTTTTCATTGGTCAGTCTACAAATCTGTCATTGCACAAATACATACACCAAGTAAAAGTTACCATTGTTAGTTTTTTTTTTTTGGTAAAAAAATACCTTATTTTTCTTAAACAATTACCACTTTATTTTGGTAAAATAAAAACTTTATTTTGTAATGCAACAATTTTTATTTTGTGGCTACTGAAATAATGACTTTTGTGCTTGTAATACATGTGTCTTTATACAGCTTATTTTTCTGAAAAAATTACCACTTTATTTTTGTAATACAACCATTTTTATTTTGGGCGGGGGGGATGATGAAATTATGATTTTGGTGCTTGTAAAACATGTTTCTTTTCAAACAAAATAGATTATTTTTCAGAAAAATAATATTTTTCAATTAAATGTATTTATTCTGTTGTTATCCTGCTTTTGTTTGGGGACAAAATAGCTTCTGTTTTTTAGAAAAAAATAAAGACTTTTTTTCTGTAATGTTTTAACTTTTGTGCTTGGAAACTGACTACTTTTTGCTTGGGGGGAAAATATAACCTATTTACTTGGGAAAAAGAAAAATAAACACATTTTTATTCTTGTAATATTTAGATTTATTTTGCCTGTAAAATGACAAATTCCTTTTGAGGAAATAATATATTGTGTTTTCCAGGGAAAGTAAAATAAACAACAACTTTTATTTGTATAATATTCCAACATTTGTGCTTGTAAAATGACTACTTTGTTTGGGGAGAAAACTAGATTGTATTTTGGTGAGAAAATAAGAAAATGAAATAGATCAAATAACTTTTATTCTTGTAATATTGGGAATTTTGTCTGGAAAAAAATGCCTGTATTTATGTAAAATTTCAAATTGTGTTCTTGTAAAATTAACTTTCCAAAAATATAAAGAGCTGTCCTGGAAAAGAAATACCATTTTATTCTCATAAGTTAATATTTATTCTGGTAATATCGTGAGTTCAAACCCCGGCCGAGTCATACCAAAGACTGGGTGTGAGTTTTCCTTGCCCTTATGTGGGCCTACCGAGGATGTCGTAGTGGTTTGTGCAGCCCTTTGAGACAATAGTGATTTAGGGCTATATAATTAAACATTGATTGATTGATTGATTGATTGATTGGTTCATAACGTCTTACATTGACATTCAGGAACAACAAAAGACAATTGAATTGATAAATGGTATTCCTGGAATTTCGGGAAAACCGGCAATTTTTCCAGTTAAAAAAAAAAATTTAGTTTTTTGTCCTAAATAAGAAAAATGTTTTGACCGTAGAACGGTTGAAATGCATTGAAACATTTGGAAGGAGTAGTCGTCAGAAAATAGTCATTTTTTGGAACTTTGAAAAAGAATAGTTTGATGAAAGGAAGACTGGTTTGAATGGGTTGAAAAATGTGGAAATGGTGGATTTGAAAAAGGCCAATTCATCTTGAATGGGAAAAATGTCCCTGAAAACCTGGGATTCTGGGAAATCTGGGAATTTTTGGAATATATCATGGGAAAGCCCACAATTTACAAATAGGCTGAACAGTTTGAAGTTGAAATGTGTTGAAAAATGTGGAAGGAGTAGTCGCCAGAAAAAAGGGTGCAAATAGGGCTTTGGAAAACCAGGAATTCTTGAAAATCCTGGAATTTTTTTTGAACTTGGAAAAAAAAAAGGCCAATTCATTTTGAATGGGAAAAATGTCCTGGAAAACCTGGAATTCTGGGAAGTCTGGGAAAGCCCGCAATTCGTGTATAGGCTGAACCGTTTGAAGTTGGAACGGTTTAAATCAGATAAAAAATGTGGAACTTTGAATTCCCATTTTTCCAAAAATTTGGGGATTTCGGAAAATGAGGGACGTTTTTTGAAAATGGTAAAAAACTCAAATCGGTTGAGAAATGTTGAAGTAGTAAAATGTAGCGGTGAGAAATGTTTTTAAGGAATTCCTGGAATTTCGGGGAGAACCGGGAATTTTTCCAGTTTAAAAAACAACTTTGTTTTTTGTCCCAATTAGGAGGAATGTTTTGAAGGTAGAACAGTTGAAGTGAGTGGGAAATGTGGGAGAAGTAGTCCCTAGAAAAAAGGGTGGAAACAGGGCTTTGGAAAACCAGGAATTCTTGAAAATCCTGGAATTTTTTTTGAACTTGGAAAAAAAAAAGGAGTTTGAACTTCCAGAATGGTGAAATGTGTTGAAGATGGAATGATTTGAATCGGTTGAAAAAAATGTGGAAAATGGTGGAAGTTTGAAAAATGGGCCAATTCATTTTGAATGGGAAAAATGTCCTGGAAAACCTGGAATTCTGGGAAGTCTGGGAAAGCCCGCAATTCGTGTATAGGCTGAACCGTTTGAAGTTGGAACGGTTCAAATCAGATAAAAAAATTTGGAACTTTGAATTCCCACTTTCCAAAACTTTGGGCATTTCGGAAAATGAGGGACGTTTTTTGAAAATGGTAAAAAACTCAAATCGGTTGAGAAATGTTGAAGTAGTAAAATGTAGTGGTGAGAAATGTTTTTAAAGAATTCCTGGAATTTCGGGGAGAACCGGGAATTTTTCTAGTTTAAAAATCAACTTTGTTTTTTGTCCCAATTAGGAGGAATGTTTTGAAGGTAGAGCAGTTGAAGTGAGTGGGAAATGTGGGAGAAGTAGTCCCTAGAAAAAAGGGTGGAAACAGGGCTTTTGAAAACCAGGAATTCTTGAAAATCCTGGAATTTTTTTTTGAACTCGGGAAAAAAAAGTAGTTTGAACTTCCAGAATGGTGAAATGTGTTGAAGATGGAATGATTTGAATCGGTTGAAAAAAATGTGGAAAATGGTGGAAGTTTGAAAACTGGCCAATTCATTTTGAATGGGAAAAATGTCCTGGAAAACCTGGGATTCTGGGAAATCTGGGAATTTTTGGAATATATCATGGGAAAGCCCACAATTTACGAATAGGCTGAACAGTTTGAAGTTGAAATGTGTTGAAAAATGTGGAAGGAGTAGTCGCCAGAAAAAGGGTGCAAATAGGGCTTTGGAAAACCAGGAATTCTTGAAAATCCTGGAATTTTTTTTGAACTTGGAAAAAAAAAAGTAGTTTGCACTTCCAGAATGGTGAAATGTGTTGAAGATGGAATGATTTGAATCGGTTGAAAAAATGTGGAAAATGGTGGAAGTTTGAAAAATGGCCAATTCATTTTGAATGGGAAAAATGTCCCGGAAAACCTGGGATTCTGGGAAATCTGGGAATTTTTGGAATATATCATGGGAAAGCCCACAATTTACGAATAGGCTGAACAGTTTGAAGTTGAAATGTGTTGAAAAATGTGGAAGGAGTAGTCGCCAGAAAAAAGGGTGCAAATAGGGCTTTGGAAAACCAGGAATTCTTGAAAATCCTGGAATTTTTTTTGAACTTGGAAAAAAAAAAGTACTTTGAACTTCCAGAATGGTGAAATGTGTTGAAGATGGAATGATTTGAATCGGTTGAAAAAATGTGGAAAATGGTGGAAGTTTGAAAAATGGGCCAATTCATTTTGAATGGGAAAAATGTCCTGGAAAACCTGGATTTCTGGGAAGTCTGGGAAAGCCCGCAATTCGTGTATAGGCTGAACCGTTTGAAGTTGGAACGGTTTAAATCAGATAAAAAATGTGGAACTTTGAATTCCCATTTTTCCAAAACTTTGGGCATTTCGGAAAATGAGGGACGTTTTTTGAAAATGGTAAAAAAAAAACTAGGTGTTGAAATTTTTCAAATTAGTTGAGAAATGTTGAAGTAGTAAAATGTTGAGTTGAGAAATGTTATTACGGAATTCCTGGAATTTCAGGAGAACCGGGAATTTTTCCAGTTTAAAAAACAACTTTGTTTTTTGTCCTAATTAGGAGGAATGTTTTGACGGTAGAACGGTTGAAGTCAGTGGGAAATGTGGGTGAAGTAGTCCCCAGAAAAAAGGGTGGAAATAGGGCTTTGGAAAACCAGGTATTCTGGAAATTCCTGGAATTTCTTTGAACTTGGAAAAAGAGTAGTTGAAATTTCCAGTATGGTGGAATGTGTTAAAGGTGGAATGGCTGGAATCGGTTAAAAAATTTGGAAATGGTGGAAGTTTGATTGGGAAAAATGTCCCGGAAAACCTTAAATTCGGGGAAATCTGGGAAATCCCAGGATACCCGAATAGGCTTTATAGTTTGAAGTTGGAACGGTTTGAATCAGATGAAAACTGTGGGAGTTGTGGAACTTTGAGTTTCCATTGATTTCAATGTGAATTTCCCCAAAATTTCGTAATTTTAGGAAATGCGTGTAGTTTTTTGAAAACGAAGTGAGTTGTAATGGTTGGTGTTGGACTTCCTCAAATCGGTCGAGAAATGTTGAAGTAGTAACATATTTAATTGAGAAATGGTATTACAAAATTCATGGAATTTCGGGAAAATTGGGAGCTTTTCCAATTCAAAAACAACTTTTTTTTTTTTCCTGATTAAGAGTTAAGAGGAATGTTTTGAAGTTGAAGTGAGTTGGAAAATGTGGGAGAAGTAGTTCCCAGAAAAAGGGTGGAAATAGGGCTTCGGAAAATCAGGAATTCTGGAAAATCCTGTAGATTTTTTTAACTTGGAAAAAGAGTAGTTTGAATATCTAAGATGATGAAATGTAGATTGGTTTGAATCGGATGAAACATATGGAAATGGTGGATTTGAAAAATGGCCAGTTCATTTTGAATGGGAAAAAATGTCTCAGGAAACTTGGAATTGGGGCAAATCTTGGAATTTTTGGAATATATCATGAGAAATCCCGAAATTTCCGAATAGGCTGAACAGTTTGAAGTTGAAATGTGTTGAAAAATGTGGAAGGAGTAGTCGCCAGAAAAAAAGGCTTTGGAAAACCAGGAATTCTGGAAAATCCTGAATGTTTTTTTTAACTTGAAAAAGGAGTAGTTTGAATATCCAGGATGATGAAATTAAGACTGGTTTGAATCGGTTGAAAAATGTGGAAATGGTGGATTTGAAAAATGGCCAATTCATTTCGAATGGGAAAAAAATGTCCCGGGAAACTTGGAATTCTGGCAAATCTTGGAATTTTTGGAATATATCATGAGAAATCCCGAAATTTCCGAATAGGCTGAACAGTTTGAAGTTGAAATGTGTTGAAAAATGTGGAAGGAGTACCAGGAATTCTGGAAAATCCTGGAATTTTTTTTGAACTTGAAAAAAAAATAGTTTGAATTTCCAGGATGGTGAAATGTGTTGAAGGTGGAATGCTTTGTATAGGTTGAAAAATGTGGAAATGGTGGATTTGAAAAATGGCCAATTCATTTTGAATGGGAAAAAATATCCCGGGAAACTTGGAATTCCGGCAAATCTTGGAATTTTTGGAATATATCATGGGAAATCCCAAAATTTCCGAATAGGCTGAACAGTTTGAAGTTGAAACGCGTTGAAAAATGTGGAAGGAGTACCAGGAATTCTGGAAAATCCTGGAATTTTTTTGAACTTGAAAAAAAAATAGTTTAAATTTCCAGGATGGTGAAATGTGTTGAAGGTGAAATGCTTTGTATTGGTTAAAAAATGTGGAAATGGTGGATTTGAAAAATGGCCAATTTATTTTGAATGGGAAAAAATGTCTCGGGAAACTTGGAATTCCGGCAAATCTTAGAATTTTTGGAATATATCATGGGAAATCCCGAAATTTCCGAATAGGCTGAACAGTTTGAAGTTGAAACACGTTGAAAAATGTGGAAGGAGTACCAGGAATTCTGGAAAATCCTGGAATTTTTTTGAACTTGAAAAAAAATTGTTAAAATTTCCAGGATGGTGAAATGTGTTGAAGGTGGAATGCTTTGAATAGGTTGAAAAATGTGGAAATGGTGGATTTGAAAAATGGACAATTCATTTTGAATGGGAAAAAATGTCCCGGGAAACTTGGAATTCCGGCAAATCTTGGAATTTTTGGAATATATCATGAGAAATCCCGAATTTTCCGAATAGGCTGAACAGTTTGAAGTTGAAACGCGTTGAAAAATGTGGAAGGAGTACCAGGAATTCTGGAAAATCCTGGAAATTTTTTGACCTTGAAAAAAATTGTTTAAATTTCCAGGACTGTGAAATGTGTTGAAGGTGGAATGCTTTGAATAGGTTGAAAAATGTGGAAATGGTGGAAGTTACAAAAACGGCTAGTTCATTATGAATGGGAAAAATGTCCCGGAAAACCTGGAATTCTGGGAAATCTGAGAATCTTTGGAATTTGTCATGGGAATGCCCTGCCATTCCCAAATAGGCTGAACAGTTTGAAGTTGGGACGTTCTAAATTGGGTGGAAAAATGTGGAAGGTAGAGAGCACCAGAATTAGAGGTGGTAGAAGAATAAATAGTAATTTTGGTGTGGAAAACCATATGTGTGTCACACAATTATAATGCATGTCACATACTTTTGTTGTTGGGTTTACCATTTGCATTCTGTGATCTTGTCCTCGGGATGAAGGAACGCGCTCAGAGTGTTTTTGTACTCCGCAGTACGCGGCGTGAGACGCAAAATATATCACGGTCCTCAAAAAGTCCTACCGAAGCCTCTCAGCGCTCGTAACTCATCTGCCCGTGTGACACACTTTTACGACTTAGGACAAACCTTCAATAGCGCCAATGCAGCAGCGGCGGAGTACACAAGCGCCGGCATAAAAGGGGAAGAAAAAAAAAATATGGGGGAGAAAAAAACAAATCATCCAGGCCATGAGTTTACCTGCTAAATCTTTTCCAGCAGTGTGCAGATAAAAGCCGCCTTTTGTCAGTACAGAGTCCATTGAAAAAGGCTCGTCTGTCAGGAGAATTTATGGTACGCACACACGCCGAGTTAATCACACGCCGCCTTGTGCTGCGGCAGGATTGGGAAAGCGGCGGAAGTGCGGCCTGGAAGGCAACACAAGGAGAGAGTATGGATGGAGCTTGACAGGTTTGGCTTGCTGTACAGGACAGGTAGCTACGTTCTGGCGCGGGATAGCAGGTTGTGCAGGGTTATGAAGGCCGTCCTCTGACAAAGCGAGGGAAGGCAGACAAAGCGAGGGAAGGAAAAGAACCGAGAAGAGAGACCATGTCTGGGTTTGGTTCTCTGTGGCTAATTTCATGATTAGCAGAGAGCCCGGTTTCAGTCGGGGGCATACTTGCCAACCCTCCAGATTTTCCGAGGAGACTCCCGGATTTCAGTGCCCCACCTGAAAATCTCCCGGTGCAACCATTCTCCCGAATTTCTCCCGATTTCCACCCGGACAACAATATAAGGGGCATGCTAAATTGCAGGATTTCAGTTAATCTTCAGCATTGGAGCATTCACACGCAAGTCTTTCAGGATTTGCCTCTTCTAGCTGTGTGATTGGTTTTAATTCACCAAAATTCATCTATTTCCTTCTTCTTCTTCTTCTTCTTCTTCTTCTCCAGATTTTCCAAATTTTTCACCCCATTCAAAACGTTCCAACTTCAAACCTATTCAGGAATTGCGGGCTTCCCCTTGACAAATTCCAAAAATTCCCAGCTTTCCCAGAATCCATGTTTTCCAGGACATTTTTCCCATTCAAAATTAATTGGCCATTTTTCAAATGTTCACCATTTCCACATTTCTCAACCTATTCAAACCATTCCACCTTCAACAGATTCCACCATTCTGGAAATACAAACTTCGTCTTTTACAACTTCCAAAAAATTCCAGGATTTTCCAGAATACCTGCTTTTCCAAAGCCCTATTTCCACCCTTTTTTCTGGCGACTATTCCTTCCACATTTTTCAACGCATTTCAACACTTCCACCGTCAAAACATTCCTCTTAATCAGAACTGATACAATTCCCGGTTTTCCCGAAATTTCGTAATACCATTTCTCATTTCAACATGTTATTACTTCAGCATTTCTCCACCGATTTTTAAAAAAATCAAAACCAACCTTTTAAACTCATTCAGACCATTCAAGTGTTTTTTTTATTTTTCCCCCCAAAATATGATGCAATCCCCACTCATGTTAACTACCTAACCGTAACTTAAAAGGGTTGGCTGAAAAGCTATTAAGGTACGACGCCAGGGGAGCAGTGAGCAGATCGGGAATCGTTTTGGTGATTTAATCTCCAATTCCAACACTTGATGCTGAGTGACAAATTAGGCAGGCAACGGGCCCCAGTTTTGTAGTCTTTGGTATGACTCCGCCGGGGGTTTGAATTCACGACCTTCCAGTCCAGGCCACTGAGCAGGTGGGTTTGCAAGCGCCATGTGTCTGGGAGGACGCATGAACACAACTAGTGATTTGTTGTTCATTATTCCCTCGTAGTAGTAGTAGTAGTAGGAGGAGGAGTGTGTGTATGTGTGTGTCTACTTACAGTATAGGCCGGAAATTTGGACACACCTTCTCATTTAAGGTAGTAATCACAAAACTTTAACTATACCACTTATTTGAGGAAATATTGCATATTTTGCATTTTCCCATTATAAAAAAATAAGTTATTATTAATATAAAGGCCAAAAAACAAAAAAGAAAACCAATACAAATAATGAAAATACAAATATTTCAAGTGTTGAAAGTCTCATTTAAAAAAAAAAAAAAAAAAAAAAAAAAAAAAATAAAATAAAATAAAAAAAAAAAAAAATATATATATATATATATATATATATATATATATATATATATATATATATATATATATATACGGTTTGTTTTCCCGTGGTGCAAAATGGCGTGAAGGTAACGACATCTTTTAATCTTAACTTGAAAAAAGGAACAAACGAAATGCGCTCACAGCGGAGGTGCAAAACTTGGCTATGAAAACAAAAACTTGCACACCTGTGGACATAAAACAAAACTTGCAAACTACGGCCTGAATAACGAAAACTTACGCGGAATGAGAAAAGAGCATGGATCATCAGCATGGATAAGGTGGGTGTGTAGAGGGTGATGTTGCCAGGCTGACTGCCTGGCAACTACAGGCTTAAATAGGGATGTGGTGATTAACAGGTGCAGGAGTCCAAATGGATCAGGTGTGTGACATGACAGATGAGTTGTCATGGTGACGAAAACAAAGAAGAGTGTACAATGAGTCCAAAACGAAACAGAACGTGACCACAAAACATATATATGTATAGATATATATATATATATATATATATATATATATATATATATATATATATATATATATATATATATAGTACAGGCCAAAAGTTTGGACACACCTTCTCATTATATTGGGTTTTCTTTCTTTTCATGACTATTTACATTGTAGATTGTCACTGAAGGCATCAAAACTATGAATGTACACATGTGGAGTTATAGTATGTACTTAATAAAAAAAAGGTGAAATAATTAAAACATGTTTTATATTCTAGTTTCTTCAAAATAGCCACTCTTTGCAGGGATAACCGTTTTGCACACTCTTGGCATTCTCTCGATGAGCTTCAAGAGGTAGTCACCTGAAATGGTTTTCACTTCACAGGTGTCACAGTTTTGACGCCTTCAGTGACAACCTAGAATGTAAATAGTCATGAATATAAAGAAGACACCTTGAAATGAGAAGGTGTGTCCAAACTTTTGGCCTCTACTGTACACGTGTGTTGTTTGCTGTGTGATGTTGCCCCCCTCTATTTAACGTTGGGTTTATCTAAGTGTGGTGCTGGTTAGTAAAAATGTACTTCCTGCATTGAACTTGCCGTGCCTTTGACGCTGCCTTCGTTGACATGCGACCGCATCAAAAGTAGCGTGCCACGTTACATCAAACGGCTTTGCAACGTAGGTAAATGTCTAAAATTAGATTACTCTGGGCGTCAAATGTTATTAGTGACTAATAGGTGCACCCCGAATACGTAAAAGACATTAGCTTTCGTCGGACATGTCTTTCTTGAATAGGAAACATTACAAAACACTCACCATTAGTGATGATGGCGCTGGTGGCTGAACTGCAGAGATGTGAAGCAGAGAAGGTGGCTTAAAAAAAAAAGTCTTAATATTCCCTGCAGAGCTCAAAGCATCGTGGACACATTCTTCAATGCCCCAGGAGGCGAATTAAGGCAAAATGCAATTTATATTTAAACTTGATCTACACATTTTAGCGTTCAAAGTATATGAAAAAAAAAAACAATTACTTTAAACACTTTTGAGTGGGACCCTCGAGGGTGGAAGAGACCCACAATGTAGATTTTTATTAAAAATGGTCAATGCTCAAAAAATAAGAAGTGAATTAAAATAAATGTTGTTAGGAATATTTGATTTGTTTAATGCTCAAATAAATTTACATCAAATATTTGACTTTTGAATTTTTGGGGGAGGAATATTGCATCATTTTTGACAAAAAGAAAAAAAAAAGGTATACAACAATAAAAAAATAAATAAAATAAAAAACTTAAAATTTACAAATATATTATATCTAGAAAAAAAGAGAATATATATTTATATATATATATATATATATATATATATATATATATATATATATATATCCATTCATCCATCCATCCATCTTCTCCCGCTTATCCGAGGTCGGGTCGCGGCGGCAACAGCCTAAGCAGGGAAGCCCAGACTTCCCTCTCCCCAGCCACTTCGTCTAGCTCTTCCCGAGGAATCCCGAGGCGTTCCCAGGCCAGCCGGGAGACATAGTCTTCTCCATGTGTCCTGGGTCTTCCCCGTGGCCTCCTACCGGTTGGACGTACCTTAAACACCTCCCTAGGGAGGCGTTCGGGTGGCATCCTGACCAGATGCCCGAACCACCTCATCTGGCTCCTCTCGATGTGGAGGAGCAGCGGCTTTACTTTGAGTTCCTCCCGGACGGCAGAGCTTCTCACCCTATCTCTAAAGGAGAGCTCCGCCACCCGGCGGAGGAAACTCATTTCAGCCGCTTGTACCCGTGATCTTATCCTTTCGGTCATGACCCTAAGCTCATGACCATAGGTGAGGATGGGAACGTAGATCGACCGGTAAATTGAGAGCTTTGCCTTTCGGCTCAGCTCCTTATTTACCACAACGGATCGGTACAACGTCCGCATTACTGAAGACGCCGCACCGATCCGCCTGTCGATCTCACGATCCACTCTTCCCTCACTCGTGAACAAGACTCCTAGGTACTTGAACTCTTCCACTTGGGGCAGGGTCTCCTCCCCAACCCGGAGATGGCATTCCACCCTTTTCCGGGCGAGAACCATGGACTCGGACTTGGAGGTGCTGATTCTCATTCCGGTCGCTTCACACTCGGCTGCGAACCGATCCAGTGAGAGCTGAAGATCCCGGTCAGATGAAGCCATCAGGACCACATCATCTGCATAAAGCAGAGACCTAATCCCGCCGCCACCAAACCGGAACCCCTCAACGCCTTGACTTAGAAATTCTGTCCATAAAAGTTATGAACAGAATCGGTGACAAAGGACAGCCTTGGCGGAGTCCAACCCTCACTGGAAACGTGTCCGACTTACTGCCGGCAATGCGGACCAAGCTCTGGCACTGATCATACAGGGAGCAGACCGCCACAATAAGACAGTCCAATACCTCATAATCTCTGAGCACTCCCCACAGGACTTTGAGGGACACGGTCGAATGCCTTCTCCAAGTCCACAAAGCACATGTAGACTGGTTGGGCAAACTCCCATGCACCCTCAAGAACCCTGCCGAGAGTATAGAGCTGGTCCACAGTTTCACGACCAGGACGAAAACCACACTGTTCCTCCTGAATCCGAGGTTCGACTTTCCGACGTAGCCTCCTCTCCAGTACACCTGAATGAACCTTACCGGGAAGGCTGAGAAGTGTGATCCCACCATAGTTGGAACACACCCGAGGGCCCCCCTTCTTAAAGAGAGGGACCACCACCCCGGTCTGCCAATCCAGAGGTACATATATATGAATTACTTTAAACACTTTAGGGTGGAAGATACCAAAATGTAGATTTTTATTAAAAACAGTCAATGTTCAAAAAATAAAGAGTGAATTAAAATCAATGTTGTGATGAATTATTGATCCGTTTAAGGCTCAAATCACTTTACATCAAATATTTGACTTTTGAAAAAAGCCGAAATTGGTATACAACAGGGGTGCCCACACTTTTTCTGCAGGCGAGCTACTTTTCAATCGACCAACTCGAGGGGATCTACCTCATTTATATATATCATTTATATTTATTTATTTATGAAAGAGACATTTGTGTAAACAAGTTAAATGTGTTTAATGATAATACAAGCATGTGTAACACATATAGATGTCTTTCTTTCACGAAGACAAGAATATAAGTTGGTGTATTACCTGATTCTGATGACTTGCATTGATTGGAATCAGACAGTAATAATGATAACGCCCACATTTTCAAATGGAGGAGAAAAAAAGTTGTCCTTTCTGTACAATACCAATGTTTTTTGGCATCTAATTCATCCAGCTTCCATACACTTTACAAGAAAAACATTGGCGGAAAATTCCATAGCTTGCTTGATTGACATTCACGGCACCCGAGGGTCTTGTGAGATGACGCTGGCTGCTGCCAGTTCATTATTATGACAAAATGACAGAGAGGAAGGCGAGAAACACTTTTTATTTCAACAGACTTTTGCGCCGTCCCTTCCGTCAAAACTCTAAAGGCCGACTGCACATTTCCTATCTTCACAATAAAAGCCCTGCTTCATGCTGCCTGCGCTAACAAAATAAGAGTCTCGGAAAGCTGGCGTGCACAAGTGATGTGCACGCCAGCTTTCTGAGGGATCGCTTGTGCACGCCAGTTTTCCGAGACTCTGTATTTAGTTAGCGCAGGCAGCATGAAGCAGGGCTTTTATTGTGAAGATAGGAAATGTGCAGTCGGCCTTTAGAGTTTTGACGGAAGGTACGGCGCGAGAGTCTGTTGAAATAAAAAGTGTTTCACGCCTTCCTCTCTGTCATATTTTAATAATAATGATCTTGCAGCAGCCAGCGTCATCTCACAAGACCCTCCGGTACCGTGAATGTCATTTAAGTGACGTCTTGGTGAAGATTGATGATCACTAATTTTTAGGTCTATATATTTTTAAAAGCCTGGCTCGACTGGTAGCTCGCGATCGACGTAATGGGCACCCCTGGTATACAACATTTAAAAAAAACTAGGAAAAAAAAAAAAAAACTTCAAATCAACAAATATATTTAAAATTGATCTACAAATATTTGTGTTAAAAGTATATATATATATATATATATATATATATATATATATATATATATATATATATATACATATATATATATATAGGAAATTACTTTACACACTTTTGAATGGGACCCTTGAGGGTGGAAGAGACCTACAATGTGGACTATTAATAAAAACAGTCATTGCTCAAAAATAATTAATAATTAAAATCAATATCAAACCATATGTTGGAGCATTCACATAATTATCACAATCATTCACACAATTAAATGTAAATAATTACATTACTCTTTACTTGTAAAAGTAACAGCGTTTTTTTTTCTCTCCTTACACTGGTTATAAATCATCAAATGGTTGATCGGGGGACTCAGTTAACGGCGAGCCAATGTAGCGCCAATGTGATTTTGAGGACGTTATCGTAAGGTCAATCTACGCCCGTACGGCCCGGCTTTAATGCTTTAATTTGACCCGTGACCTCGCCGTTGGCAGGCTCTTTACAACCGACCCCGGCGCATGTAAATGTTTATGAAGCTGGGATAGATTGCACGCCGTGGCCTTGACACACCGCCATGGGGACATGCAGGGAACGAGCTTGTGTTTTACAAGCATGTTGTCACACATAGGTGCACACACACACACACACACACACACACACACACACACACACACACACACACCCACACACACACACACACACACACACACACACACACACACACACACACACTGGTTATCATTTGGAATGGGGACCAAGTTTTTGATCATGACTTGTGGGGACCACCCTTTCTACAGGTTGTGGAGGCATAAAAAAGAATTGGTAAAATGTCCACTGCCCAGTTAGCTCATACACGTCTTTAAATCTCTGGATTGATGAAGTAATGTGCTGTTCAGTCTTACTGGGGACCCTGGGGGAAAAAATAGATAATATGGTTCATGGGGACCAAACTGAAATAATTTTGCATAATTCATACAAATTTGTACGTGACTACTGACATACTTGCCAACCTTGAGACCTCCGATTTCGGGGGGTTGGGGGGTGGGGGGTGAAGGGCGAGGGGCGGAGGCGTGGTTGGGGCGTGGTTGGGCGGGGGGCGTGGTTAAGAGGGGAGGAGTATATCTACAATACACCAACTTGAGTATTTCATATATATATATATATATATATATATATATATATATATATGCACATATATATATATATATATATATATATATGTATATATATATATATATATTTAGATTGCCAAACACTTCCCCAAAGGCAACACCCTAAGAAAAATATTCAACAAGAACAACATTAAATTGAGCTACAGCTGTATGAATAACATACAACAAATCATTTCAAACCACAACAAAGCAATCGCAAAAGGACTGCCCACCCCCAGACTAAACGACTCTGAAACCAATAAGGAATGTAACTGTCGCAAGAAACCTGGTTGCCCTCTCAACGGAGGGTGCTTACAAACATCAGTCGTTTACCGAGCAAAGGTAACACGCAAGGACATTAACACATCCGACACGTATGTAGGATTAACCGAAGGAGCGTTCAAAACAAGATGGAATAATCACAAGGCCTCCTTTAGATACCAGACTTTGCGGAATTCTACAGAACTCAGCAAGCGCATTTGGAACCTCAAAGACAATAATGTTGAATATTCAATAACATGGCAAATTCTTGCATCCAGCACACCTTACAGCAGTGGTAATAAAAGATGCAACCTATGCTTAAAAGAGAAACTGTTAATTATATATCATCCAGATCTGTCATCCCTCAACAAGCGGGTGAAATCATTTCAACATGCCGCCACAGACGGAAACACCTCCTAGTTAACACATGAGCCAATCACCACACCCTACGCCTGCTTGTACCCACCCACTCTGTGCTCTATATAAACCATTGTATGTGAATGCTTCCATTAAAATCTCCTGATGATTGAGGGAACCCCTCATGAAACAGTTTTGTAGAGATGAAGTAGTCTTGTGATTTTTCCCACACCTTCACAGTGGCAGAGGGGTTAGTGCATCTGCCTCACAATACGAAGGTCCTGCAGTCCTGGGTTCAAATCCAGGCTCGGGATCTTTCTGTGTGGAGTTTGCATGTTCTCCCCGTGAATGCGTGGGTTCCCTCCGGGTACTCCGGCTTCCTCCTACTTCCAAAGACATGCACCTGGGGATAGGTTGATTGGCAACACTAAATTGGCCCTAGTGTGCGAATGTGAGTGTGAATGTTGTCTGTCTATCTGTGTTGGCCCTGCGATGAGGTGGAGACTTGTCCAGGGTGTACCCCGCCTTCCGCCCGATTGTAGCTGAGATAGGCGCCAGCGCCCCCCGCAACACCGAACGGGAATAAGGGGCAGAAAAAAAATGGATGAAATACTTTACTTTCAGTGAATTCTAGCTATATACTGTATATTTATTTTATTATATATGAATAAAATAAATACTTGAATTTAAGACGGCACCTATCAAATACACAGTAATAAAAACACAGTTGTTCTACTAACTGTACTGTGCTCGTTGGTTACTAAAAAAACAACAACAACACTTACCTTTCACTATTTGAGTAAACTTTGTTCTGCCACTTGCGTACTGGCAAGAGTCACTTGCCGTCAGGTGCACAACACCACGTAAATCGTTGGTTAATCAAAAAGCAACCTCATAACGCTATATCCAAAAGTGTTAATTTTGTTGACGAAAAATTTTCGTCATAGTTATCGTCAACGACCTTTTTTTTCTGACTAAAACGAGACAATAATTAAATAAAAAATAATTTACGTGGACTAAAACGATGACGAAAATGTCTGCCAGAGACGAGATCCAATCGGAACTCATTTCGTTAGGAAGAGGCGGGAGGAGTTGGGAAGAGAACCAATCAGAGCGATGTGGTAAGGAAGTTACGTAAACGTAGTTTGCGTTTGAGACTGACCCGGGAATGCGCTGCAGAAGACAACATGTCAACGCCGGGGAGGTAGAGGAGAGGGGACATATGGGGAAATTTTATATTTGACGTCAAAGATAACAAGACGTAGTGTAAGAAATGCAGCGCGAGGATTACGGGGAAAAACACAACAAACTTGAAGCGACATTTACAGTCGAGTCACCCCGAAATCCACACACAGGTAAGCATTTTCCACAACATACAACTCACTCGACGTTATCCCGTTTATTACACGTTTTACTTGTGAAATACTAAATTTGAGACATGATTTTCATCAAAATATGACTTGTATCGGTGATTTTTCCGCTCTTTTGCTTTGACTTTCAGAAATTGAAGGGAAAGTTTACATATTACCCTTTAGTCGACTAAATCTACTGTAGTTTTCGTCGACTATAATCTTATGATATTTCATCAACTAAAACTAAAACATTTAAATAACTAAATTATGACTAAAACTAAATTACATTTTATTCAAAAGACTATGACTAAAACTAAATCAAATTTTGCGGTCAAAATTTACACTGATAGCCAACATTCACCAGGAGATGGCGACAGACAACATAGAATCACTCTATTACAGACGTTGTCGACATGGCTGTAACTTCCTCGTTCTTCTGCTTCGTCTCCTTGTGTGTGCAGTTTTTTATTCAAATCCGTAGATGTTGTAACATGATTTGTCAGGCAAGTTGTTTATATAGTGGGAAAGCGGATGTGAAAAACAGGCTGTCCCCACTCAGGTGGAGGGGGCGTGGCCTCCAGCTCCGCTGAATTTCGGGAGATTTTCGGGAGAACATTTCTTCCAGGGCCGTAGTTTGGGGACCCCTGCTGTAAACGGAGCAATGTCCCCATTAAGTCAGCATTGCCAGAACATGCGTACACACGTATACACACAGGACAGGAATAAGTAATAAGTCATGTTCTCATTTAAATCCAAGCCCTGGAATTCAATATG
The DNA here is from genome assembly GCF_033978795.1 of Nerophis ophidion. Classification (NCBI taxonomy): domain Eukaryota; kingdom Metazoa; phylum Chordata; class Actinopteri; order Syngnathiformes; family Syngnathidae; genus Nerophis; species Nerophis ophidion. The sequence goes on from NC_084611.1 coordinate 82,952,057, forward strand.
TGCTCATTAAAATCACTGTCTGGTGTAATGTGTTATAGCGCAAAAGCCATCTCATAAACCGGGTAAAGGGATGAAAATTGTGTGTGTGTGTGTGTGTGTGTGTGTGTGTGTGTGTGTGTGTAATATTTATAGCAGCTTGTCTCATTTTACTTTTTTTTTTTCCTCTCCCGATGTCAGTAATTGCAAACTCATTTTTTTTCTTCTCTGCAGTTTAATTTAAAGGCGCTATCTGCACCCTCTGCTTGTTTCATACCCAAGTGCAAAAGCGTCGTCAACAATGGCCTCCGTGACCCCAACCAAGCCCAAATGAGTGAATGCCGCCGTGAAAATTTCCGCTCCTCTGGGGAGATTCGGGCCTCTAATTCGGGCCTCTAATCAGCGGCGAGGCTCGGGCGAAGCCGCGAGAAGGCCGACTTCGACCATTTTTCTTTCCCTCGGCGCTCACTTCTCAGGCGCTTTGATGGGAGTCGTAAGTGCACATTAGGGATTGTATAATTAGACACGGCTTCTGGAAGATGTGTGGTGGTCCCCCAGCCCAGGTCGTTAAAAGTGTGATGAATATGATAGCGGGGCTAATGTGCTACTTTGAACTATGACACTGACCAATAAATACACAGATGGACGTTTCTAGTTTTAAAACTGCATTTTTACGTCTGAAATACACTCAAAAAGAAGACGTGCTGGCAGGTACCGTCTTTTCCGGACTATAAGGCGCACTTAAAATCCTTTCATTTTCTCAAAAATCGACAGTGCGCCTTATGACCCAGTGCGCCTAATGCACGGAAAAATATTGGTTGTGCTTACCGACCTCAAAGCTATTTTATTTTATACATGGTGTAATGATATGTGTGACCAGTAGATGGCAGTCACACATAAGAGATACGTGTAGACTGCAATATGATGGCAGTCACACATAAGGAATACATCTAGACTGCAATATGAGGGCAGTCACACATAAGGAATACATCTAGACGGCAATATGATGGCAGTCACACATAAGAGATACGTGTAGACTACAAAATGATAGCAGTCACACATAAGGAATACATGTGAACTACAATATGATGGCAGTCACACATAAGAAATACATCTAGACTGCAATATGATGGCAGTCACACATAAGGAATACATCTAGACTGCAATATGATGGCAGTCACACATAAGAGATACGTGTAGACTGCAAAATGATAGCAGTCACACATAAGGAATACATGTGAACTACAATATGATGGCAGTCACACATAAATGATACGTGTAGTCTGCAATGTGATGGCAGTCACACATAAGATATATGTGGAGACTGCAATATGATGGCAGTCACACATAAGAGGTACGTGTAAACCGCAATTTGATGGCAGTCACACATAAGAGATACGTGTAGACTGCAATATGATGGCAGTCACACATAAGAGATACATGTAGACTGCAAGATGATGGCAGTCACACATAAATGATACGTGTAGACTGCAATGTGGAGGCAGTCACACATAAGATATATGTAGAGACTGCAATATGATGGCAGTCACACATAAGAGGTACGTGTAGACCGCAATTTGATAGCAGTCACACATAAGAGATACGTGTAGACTGCAATATGATGGCAGTCACACATAAGAGATACGTGTAGACTGCAAGATGATGGCAGTCACACATAAGAGATACGTGTAGACTGCAAGAGGATGGCAGCCACACATAAGAGATATGTGTAGACTGCAAGACGATGGCAGTCACACATAAGAGATACGTGTAGACTGCAAGATGATGGAAGTCACACATAAGAGATACATTGCAGTCACACATAAGAGATACGTGTAGACTGCAAGATGATGGCAGTCACACATAAGAAATACATTGCAGTCACACAAGAGATACGTGTAGACTGCAAGATGATGGCAGTCACACATAAGAGATACATTGCAGTCACACATAAGAGATACGTGTAGACTGCAATATGAGGGCAGTCACACATAAGTCTTGTGTAGACTGCAATATGATGGCAGTCACACATAAGAGATACGTGTAGACTGCAATATGATGGCAGTCACACATAAGGAATACATCTAGACTGCAATATGATGGCAGTCACACATAAGGAATACATCTAGACTGCAATATGATGGCAGTCACACATAAGAGATACGTGTAGACTGCAAAATGATAGCAGTCACACATAAGGAATACATGTGAACTACAATATGATGGCAGTCACACATAAATGATACGCGTAGACTGCAATGTGATGGCAGTCACACATAAGATATATGTGGAGACTGCAATATGATGGCAGTCACCCATAAGAGGTACGTGTAAACCGCAATTTGATGGCAGTCACACATAAGAGATACGTGTAGACTGCAATATGATGGCAGTCACACATAAGAGATACGTGTAGACTGCAAGATGATGGCAGTCACACATAAGAGATACGTGTAGACTGCAAGAGGATGGCAGCCACACATAAGAGATACATTGCAGTCACACATAAGAGATACGTGTAGACTGCAATATGAGGGCAGTCACACATAAGTCTTGTGTAGACTGCAATATGATGGCAGTCACACATAAGACATACGTGTAGACTGCAAGATGATGCCAGTCACGCATAAGAGACACGTGTAGATTGCAAGATGATGGCAGTCACACATAAGAGTTACATTGCAGTCATACATAAGAGATACGTGTAGACTGCAATATGATGGCAGTCACACATAAGATATACATTGCAGTCACACATAAGAGATACGTGTAGACTGCAAGATGATGGCAGTCACACATAAGAGATACATTGCAGTCACACATAAGGGATATGTGTAGACTGCAATATGAGGGCAGTCACACATAAGTCTTGTGTAGACCGCAATTTGATGGCAGTCACACATAAGAGATACGTGTAGACTGCAAGATGATGGCAGTCACACATAAGAGATACATTGCAGTCACACATAAGAGATACGTGTAGACTGCAATATGAGGGCAGTCACACATAAGTCTTGTGTAGACTGCAATATGATGGCAGTCACACATAAGACATACGTGTAGACTGCAAGATGATGCCAGTCACGCATAAGAGACACGTGTAGACTGCAAGATGATGGCAGTCACACATAAGAGATACATGTAGACTGCAAGATGATGCCAGTCAAGCATAAGAGACACGTGTAGACTGCAATATGATGGCAGTTACACATAAGAGATACGTGTAGACTGCAAGACGATGGCAGTCACACATAAGAGATACCTGTAGACTGCAAGATGATGGCAGTCACACATAAGAGATACATTGCAGTCACACTTAAGAGATACGTGTAGACTGCAATATGATGGCAGTCACACATAAGAGATACACTGCAGTCACACAAAAGAGACACGTGTAGACTGCAATATGATGGCAGTCACACATAAGAGATACGTGTAGACTGCAAGATGATGGCAGTCACGCATAAGAGACACGTGTAGACTGCAATAAGATGGCAGTCACACATAAGAGATACTTGTAGACTGCAATATGATGGCAGTCACACATAAGTCTTGGGTGGACTGCAATTTGATGGCAGTCACACATAAGAGATACGTGTAGACTGCAATTTGATGGCAGTCACACATAAGAGATACGTGTAGACTGCAATATGATGGCAGTCACACATAAACTTATCACTTTCCTCGGGCACTGTTCCCCTAGCATTCAAATCAGCGGTTATTCATCCTCTTCTTAAAAGACCTAACCTCGATCCTGACCTCATGGTAAACTACCGACCGGTGTCTCACCTTCCCTTTATTTCAAAAATCCTCGAAAAAATTGTTGCGGAGCAGTTAAATGAACACTTAGCGTCTAACATCCATCCATCCATCCATTTTCTTCCGCGTATTCCCTTTCGGGGTCGCGGGTGGCGCTGGCGCCTATCTCAGCTACAATCGGGCGGAAGGCGGGTTACACCCTGGACAAGTCGCCACCTCATCGCTAGGGCCCATTTAGTGTTGCCAATCAACTTATCCCCAGGTGCATGTCTTTGGAAGTGGGAGGAAGCCGGAGTACCCGGAGGGAACCCACGCATTCACGGGGAGAACATGCAAACTCCACACAGAAAGATCCCGAGCCTGGATTTGAACCCAGGACTGCAGGACCTTCGTATTGTGAGGCAGACGCACTAACCCCTCTGCCACCGTGAAGCCCTAGCGTCTAACAATCTATGTGAAACCTTTCAATCCGGTTTCAGCGCAAATCACTCCACGGAGACAGCCCTCGCAAAAATGACTAATGATCTATTGCTAACGATGGATTCTGATGCGTCATCTATGTTGCTGCTCCTCCATCTTAGCGCTGCTTTCGATACTGTCGATCATAATATTTTATTAGAACGTATCAAAACACGAATTGGTATGTCAGACTTAGCCCTGTCTTGGTTTAACTCTTATCTTACTGATAGGATGCAGTGTGTCTCCCATAACAATGTGACCTCGGACTACGTTAAGGTAACGTGTGGAGTTCCCCAGGGTTCGGTCCTTGGCCCTGCACTCTTCAGCATCTACATGCTGCCGCTAGGTGACATCATACGCAAATACGGTGTTAGCTTTCACTGTTATGCTGATGACACCCAACTCTACATGCCCCTAAAGCTGACCAACACGCCGGATTCTAGTCAGCTGGAGGCGTGTCTTAATGAAATTAAACAATGGATGTCCGCTAACTTTTTGCAACTCAACGCCAAAAAAACGGAAATGCTGATTATCGGTCCTGCTAGACACCGAACTCTATTTAATAATACAACTCTAACATTTGACAACCAAACAATTAAACAAGGCGACACGGTAAAGAATCTGGGTATTATCTTCGACCCAACTCTCTCCTTTGAGGCACACATTAAAAGCGTTACTAAAACGGCCTTCTTTCATCTCCGTAATATCGCTAAAATTCGCTCCATTCTGTCCACTAAAGACGCTGAGATCATTATCCATGCGTTTGTTACGTCTCGCCTCGACTACTGTAACGTATTATTTTCGGGTCTCGCCATGTCTAGCATTAAAAGATTACAGTTGGTACAAAATGCGGCTGCTAGACTTTTGACAAGAACAAGAAAGTTTGATCACATCACGCCTGTACTGGCTCACCTGCACTGGCTTCCTGTGCACTTAAGATGTGACTTTAAGGTTTTACTACTTGCGTATAAAATACTACACGGTCTAGCTCCATCCTATCTTGCCGATTGTATTGTACCATATGTCCCGGCAAGAAATCTGCGTTCAAAGGACTCCGGCTTATTAGTGATTCCCAAAGCCCCAAAAAAGCCTGCGGGCTATAGAGTGTTTTCCGTTCGGGCTCCAGTACTCTGGAATGCCCTCCCGGTAACAGTTCGAGATGCCACCTCAGTAGAAGCATTTAAGTCTCACCTTAAAACTAATTTGTATACTCTAGCCTTTAAATAGACTCCCTTTTTAGACCAGTTGATCTTCCGTTTCTTTTCTTTTTCTTCCATGTCCCACTCTCCTTTGTGGAGGGGGTCCGGTCCGATCCGGTGGCCATGTACTGCTTGACTGTGTATCGGCTGGGGACATCTCTGCGGTGCTGATCCGCCTCCGCTTGGGATGGTTTCCTGCTGGCTCCGCTGTGAACGGGACTCTCGCTGCTGTGTTGGATCCGCTTTGGACTGGACTCTCGCGACTGTGTTGGATCCATTATGGATCGAACTTTCACAGTATCATGTTAGACCTGGTCGACATCCATTGCTTTCCTCCTCTCCAAGGTTCTCATAGTCATCATTGTCACCGATGTCCCACTGGATGTGAGTTTTCCTTGCCCTTATGTGGGCCTACCGAGGATGTCGTAGTGGTTTGTGCAGCCCTTTGAGACACTAGTGATTTAGGGCTATATAAGTAAACATTGATTGATTGATTGATTGATATATACATGTATATATGTATATATATATATATATATATATATATTTTATTTTTTTCCCAACGGAAGCGTTATGCAGTCTTTTAGCCGTCCATAGCGTTTCTACTCATCTGGATTCTTCAATCATCACTCCGGCCAATGTTTGTAAGTTTTCTATCTATCCGTCCGTCCGTCCGTCCGTCCGTCCGTCCGCCCGCCCGCCCATCCATCCATCCATCCATCCATCCATCCATCCATCCATCCATCCATCCATCCATCCAGCCAGCCAGCCAGCCAGCCAGCCATCCATCCATCCATCCATCCATCTATCTATCTATCTATCTATCTTATTTATATAATATATAAATGCATTCTCAAAATGAATAAACAAAGCAACAAAATATTTTAATTTCATTTCCACCTATACACAGTCAGAACTGCTGGGAAATTCAAACAATATATTTATTTTTTTTATTTATTTTAATTTAAATGTTCCTAATTTTTTTAAGTTAATTTATTTATATATATATATATATATATATATATATATATATATATATATATATATATATATATACACACACACACACACATATATATATATATATATATATATATATATATATATATATATATATATATATATATATAATGTCCAGTCCATATTTATTTATTTAATTGTAGAACAAAACTGTATTTACGTCGGTGTAACTTGTTCACATTTTTGGGATGATCATTATCATATTTTTTGAAAAACAAAACATCAATAAGTTCTGCTTTTTTTTTTTTAAATTACATTTTATTATAAGTTCTGTACTATTATCATCGTTATTTCTTGTTGCCAATTGGCTGTGAGACCCCAACAGGGACAAGCGGTAGAAAATGGATGCAAATCACGCCATTTTTGCTGTCTTTTTATGAACAATTATGTCAATATAGTTGGAACACTTTTCCTTTTCCAAAAGCCTCCTGACTAAATGTACTTATTTTCATATGCTTGACTTATTCCTCCGCTGGTGTACCCCAGGGCTCCGCTCTTGGTCCACTTCCATTCAGTCTTAACGTGGCACTTCCAGGCTAATTTGCAGAACTTTAAAAAAAAAAAAAAAGGGAAGTTCCAGTCCCTGTGAGATGAAAGTCAACTGTCTTCCCTCAGTGATCACGTCCAAATTAGTCAACCAGACGGCTCGCTAATTTGCCGTGAGAAATGGGATGTCACGCGTCTCTCGGCGAGGCGTTGTTGTCAGCCATTGATCTGGTCTGACGGTTTGATCATGCTGCAACAACTCCCGACGATTGTGCGATTTCCTCCCAACCGAGCAGCCAGGAAGCGCGGCGTTCCGCTTGATCCCAACCCTGTTTGATCAAACACATCAAAGGAGGAGCCTTTAGACCGCCTCTTTCTCGCTTACGCAACCCGGCCAATGCTCTTGTCGCCTTGACGACGGTCGATGCGGACTCGACTACGGTCTTGTTTACAGCTCTTTCCGCATCATGGACTTTGATCTCTTGGAGAGGTGCTAGTGATATTTTGCGTCGCTTTATTGCTGCTAAATAGGAAAACAGAATATTAACATAATGCAGTTCTACACACCACAGTAAACTATTAGAATATTATAGACTATTAGATTTGCAAATTCTTTTCAACCTGAAAAGATAATATATTTAATATTTGAACTTCAAATAATCATTACCTTAGAATTTAATGGCGGCAACATGTTGCAAAAAAGTTGGCACAGGGGCATTTTTACCACTGTGTTACATGGCCTTTTAACATCAGCCTGTAATCCTTTGGGAACTGAGGAGACCAATTTTTGAAGCCTGTCAGGTGGAATTCTTTCCCATTCTTGCTTGATGTACAGCTTAAGTTTTTCAACAGTGCGAGGTCTCCTTTGTGGTATTTTAGGCTTCATGTTGCGACACACATTTTCAATGGGAGACAGGTCTGGACTACAGGCAGGCCAGTCTAGTACCCGCACTCTTTTACTATGAAGCCATGCTGTTGTAACATGTGGCTTGGCATTGTCTTGCTGAAATAAGCAGGGGCGTCCATGACAACATTGCTTGGATGGCAACATACTGTATATATATATATATATATATATATATATATATATATATATATATATATATGTATATATATATATATATATATATATATATATCCCCATCCATTCATCCATTTCTACCGCTCATTACCTTTGGGGTGGCGGGGGGCGCTGGTGCTTATCTCAGCTACAATCGGGCAGAAGGCGGGGTACACCCTGGACAAGTCGCCACCTCATCGCAGGGCCAACACAGATAGACAGACAACATTCACACTCACATTCACACACTAGGGCCAATTTAGTGTTGCCAATCAACCTATCCCCAGGTGCATGTCTTTGGAAGTGGGAGGAAGCCGGAGTACCCGGAGGGAACCCACGCATTCACGGGGAGAACATGCAAACTCCACACAGAAAGATCCCGAGCCCGGGTTTGAACCCCAGACTACTCAGGACCCTCATATTGTGAGGCAGAGGCACTAACCCCTCTTCCACCGTGAAGCCCTATATACAGTATATATATATATAATGTTTATATGTATGTATGTATTCATATATAAATACATACAGTATATACATATATGTATGTATATATATGTTGCCTCTCACTGCTGGCAACGCCAGAGTGGAAGAGAGTCCAACCCCTCTAGAGAGAACTAGTTCCAGAGCCCTTGCTGTGCGTCGAAGTGAGTCCGGCTATATCTAGTCGGAACTTCTCCACTTCGCGCACTAGCTCAGGCTTCTTCCCCCCCAGTGAGGTGACGTTCCACGTCTCAAGGGCTAGCTTATGTAGCCGAAGATCGGACCGCCAAGTGCCCTGCCTTCGTCTTCCGCCCAGCTCACAATGCACCCGACCTCTATGGCCCCTGCTATGGGTGTTGAGCCCATTGGAGGGGTGACCCACGTTGCCTCTTCGGACTGTGCCAGGCCGGGCCCCACCTCCGGGCCTGGCTCCAGAGGGGGGCCCCGGTGACCCGCGTCCGGGTGAGGGAAATATGGGTCCTTTATTGTTAGTCTTCATAGAGGTCTTGAAAGTCAACTTTGAAGTCACAAAGTGCATTATTTTTTTTTTAACATGCCTCAGAACAGCAGCTTGGAATTTGGGACATGGTCTCCCTGAGAGAGGATAAGGAGGTTGAGGTGGGCGGGGTTGGGGGGGGGAGGGGTTGTGGTGGGGTGGTGTAAGGGGTAAATAAAATAAATAAATGGGTTGTACTTGTATAGCGCTTTTCTACCTTCAAGGTACTCAAAGCGCTTTGACACTACTTCCACATTTACCCATTCACACACACATTCACACACTGATGGAGGGAGCTGCCATGCAAGGCACTAACCAGCACCCATCAGGAGCAAGGGTGAAGTGTCTTGCTCAGGACACAATGGACGTGATAAGGTTGGTACTAGGTGGGATTTGAACCAGGGACCCTCGGGTTGCGCACGGCCACTCTCCCACTGCGCCACGCCGTCCCTAATATACTCCCCCCGGGTAGCGGGGGATGTATATTGTAGTGCTGCAAGGGATTCTGGGTATATGTTCTGTTGTGTTTATGTTGTGTTACGGTGTGGATGTTCCCCCGAAATCTGTTTGTCATTCTTGTTTGGTGTGGGTTGACAGTGTGGCGCATATTTGTAACAGTGTTAAAGTTGTTTATACGGCCACCCTTAGTGTGACCTGTATGGCTGTTGACCAAGTATGCCTCGCATTCACTTATGTGTGTGAAAAGCCAATATTATGTGATTGGGCCGGCACGCAAAGGCAGTGCCTTTAAGGCATGCCCCCAATATTGTTGTCTGGGTGGTAATCGGGAGAAATTTGGGAGAATGGTTACCCCGGGATATTTTCGGGAGGGGCACTGAAATTCGGGAGTCTCCCGGGAAAATCGGCAAGTACTACTGGGAGACGCCACTGCTCTGTACTTCTCCCTACGTCCGTGTACCACTCTGTATTTTAAAAAGTCATACATTTTACTTTTTGAAACCGATACCGATAATTTTCGATATTACATTTTAAAGCATTTATCGGCCGATAATATATCAATCAACGTATAGCCCAAAATCACAAGTGTCTCAAAGGGCTGCACAAGCCACAACGACATCCTCGGTTCAGAGCCCACCAAAGGAAAAGGGAAAAAGTCACAACCCAGTGGGACGTCTATGTGGATGACTATGAGAAACCTTGGAGAGGACCGCAGATGTGGGTTTAACATTATTTTGTGAAAGTCCAGTCCATAGTGGATCTAACATAATAGTGAGAGTCCAGTCCATATTGGGTCTAACATAATAGTGAGAGTCCAGTCCATAGTGGATCTAACATAATAGTGAGAGTCCAGTCCATATTGGGTCTAACATAATAGTGAGAGTCCAGTCCATAGTGGATCTAACATAATAGTGAGAGTCCAGTCCATATTGGGTCTAACATAATAGTGAGAGTCCAGTCCATAGTGGATCTAACATAATAGTGAGAGTCCAGTCCACAGTGGATCTACCATAATAGTGAGAGTCCAGTCCATATTGGGTCTAACATAATCGTGAGAGTCCAGTCCATAGTGGATCTAACATAATAGTGAGAGTCCAGTCCAGAGTGGATCTAACATAATGGTGAGAGTCCAGTCCATAATGGGTCTAACATAATAGTGAGAGTCCAGTCCACAGTGGATCTACCATAATAGTGAGAGTCCAGTCCATATTGGGTCTAACATAATCGTGAGAGTCCAGTCCATAGTGGATCTAACATAATAGTGAGAGTCCAGTCCAGAGTGGATCTAACATAATTGTGAGAGTCCAGTCCATAGTGAGTCTAACATAATAGTGAGAGTCCAGTCCACAGTGGATCTACCATTATAGTGAGAGTCCAGTCCATATTGGGTCTAATATAATCGTGAGAGTCCGGTCCATAGTGGATCTAACATAATAGTGAGAGTCCAGTCCATAGTGGCTCTAACATAATAGTGAGAGTCCAGTCCATAGTGGATCTAACATAATAGTGAGAGTCCAGTCCATAATGGGTCTAACATAATAGTGAGAGTCCAGTCCATATTGGGTCTAACATAATCGTGAGAGTCCAGTCCATAGTGGATCTAACATAATAGTGAGAGTCCAGTCCAGAGTGGATCTAACATAATAGTGAGAGTCCAGTCCCTAATGGGTCCAACATAATAGTGAGAGTCCAGTCCACAGTGGATCTACCATAATAGTGAGAGTCCAGTCCATATTGGGTCTAATATAATCGTGAGAGTCCAGTCCATAGTGGCTCTATCATAATAGTGAGAGTCCAGTCCATAGTGGATCTAACATAATAGTGAGAGTCTAGTCCATAGTGGATCAAACATAATAGTGAGAGTCCAGTCCATAGTGGATTTAACATAATAGTGAGAGTCAAGTCCATAGTGGATCTAACTTAATAGTGAGAGTCCAGTCCATAGCGGATCTGACATAATAGTGAGAGCCCAGTCCATAGTGGATCTAATATAATAGTGAGAGTCCAGTCCATAGTGGATTTAACATAATAGTGAGAGTCAAGTCCATAGTGGATCTAACTTAATAGTGAGAGTCCAGTCCATAGCGGATCCGACATAATAGTGAGAGACCAGTCCATAATGGGTCTAACATAATAGTGAGAGTCTAGTCCATAATGGATCCAACATAATAGTGAGAGTCCAGTCTATAGTGGGTCTAAAATAATATTGTGAAAGTCCAGTCCATAGTGGATCTAACATAATATCGACAGTCCAGTCCATACTGGATATAACATAATAGTGAGAGCCCAGTCCATAGCGGAACCGACATAATAGTGAGAGTCCAGTCCATAGTGGATATAACATAATAGTGAGAGCCCAGTCCATAGCGGAACCGACATAATAGTGAGAGTCCAGTCCATAGTGGATCTAACATAATAGTGAGAGTCCAGTCCATAGCGGAACCGACATAATAGTGAGAGTCCAGTCCATAATGGGTCCAACATAATAGTGAGAGTGTAGTCCATAATGGATCTAACATAATAGTGAGAGTCCAGTCTATAGTAGATCTACCATAATAGTGAGAGTGTAGTCCATACTGGATATAACATAATAGTAAGAGTCCAGTCCATAATGGATATAACATAATAGTGAGAGACCAGTCCATAGTGGATCCAACATAATAGTGAGAGTGTAGTCCATAATGGATCTAACATAATAGTGAGAGTCCAGTCTATAGTGGATCTACGATAATAGTGAGAGTCCAGTCCATAGTGGCTCTAACATAATAGTGAGAGTCCAGTCCATAGTGGATCTAACATAATAGTGAGAGTCCAGTCCATAGTGGATCAAACATAATAGTGAGAGTCCAGTCCATAGTGGATTTAACATAATAGTGAGAGCCCAGTCCATAGTAGATCTAACATAATAGTGAGAGTCAAGTCCATAGTGGATCTAACTTAATAGTGAGAGTCCAGTCCATAGCGGATCTGACATAATAGTGAGAGACCAGTCCATAATGGATCCAACATAATAGTGAGAGTCCAGTCCATAGTGGATTTAACATAATAGTGAGAGTCCAGTCCATAGCGGATCCGACATAATAGTGAGAGACCAGTCCATAATGGGTCTAACATAATAGTGAGAGTCTAGTCCATAATGGATCCAACATAATAGTGAGAGTCCAGTCTATAGTGGGTCTAAAATAATATTGTGAAAGTCCAGTCCATAGTGGATCTAACATAATATCGACAGTCCAGTCCATACTGGATATAACATAATAGTGAGAGCCCAGTCCATAGCGGAACCGACATAATAGTGAGAGTCCAGTCCATAGTGGATATAACATAATAGTGAGAGCCCAGTCCATAGCGGAACCGACATAATAGTGAGAGTCCAGTCCATAGTGGATCTAACATAATAGTGAGAGTCCAGTCCATAGCGGAACCGACATAATAGTGAGAGTCCAGTCCATAATGGGTCCAACATAATAGTGAGAGTGTAGTCCATAATGGATCTAACATAATAGTGAGAGTCCAGTCTATAGTAGATCTACCATAATAGTGAGAGTGTAGTCCATACTGGATATAACATAATAGTAAGAGTCCAGTCCATAATGGATATAACATAATAGTGAGAGACCAGTCCATAGTGGATCCAACATAATAGTGAGAGTGTAGTCCATAATGGATCTAACATAATAGTGAGAGTCCAGTCTATAGTGGATCTACGATAATAGTGAGAGTCCAGTCCATAGTGGCTCTAACATAATAGTGAGAGTCCAGTCCATAGTGGATCTAACATAATAGTGAGAGTCCAGTCCATAGTGGATCAAACATAATAGTGAGAGTCCAGTCCATAGTGGATTTAACATAATAGTGAGAGCCCAGTCCATAGTAGATCTAACATAATAGTGAGAGTCAAGTCCATAGTGGATCTAACTTAATAGTGAGAGTCCAGTCCATAGCGGATCTGACATAATAGTGAGAGACCAGTCCATAATGGATCCAACATAATAGTGAGAGTCCAGTCCATAGTGGATTTAACATAATAGTGAGAGTCCAGTCCATAGCGGATCCGACATAATAGTGAGAGACCAGTCCATAATGGGTCTAACATAATAGTGAGAGTCTAGTCCATAATGGATCCAACATAATAGTGAGAGTCCAGTCTATAGTGGGTCTAAAATAATATTGTGAAAGTCCAGTCCATAGTGGATCTAACATAATATCGAGAGCCCAGTCCATACTGGATATAACATAATAGTGAGAGCCCAGTCCATAGTAGATCTAACATAATAGTGAGAGTCCAGTCCATTGCGGAACCGACATAATAGTGAGAGTCCAGTCCATAGTGGAACCGACATAATAGTGAGAGTCCAGTCCATAGTGGATTTAACATAATAGTGAGAGTCCAGTCCATAGTAGATCTAACATAATAGTGAGAGTCCAGTCCATAGCGGAACCGACATAATAGTGAGAGTCCAGTCCATAATGGGTCCAACATAATAGTGAGAGTGTAGTCCATAATGGATCTAACATAATAGTGAGAGTCCAGTCCATAGCGGAACCGACATAATAGTGAGAGTCCAGTCCATAATGGGTCCAACATAATAGTGAGAGTGTAGTCCATAATGGGTCCAACATAATAGTGAGAGTGTAGTCCATAATGGATCCAACATAATAGTGAGAGACCAGTCCATAGTGGATCCAACATAATAGTGAGAGTCCAGTCCATAATGGATATAACATAATAGTGAGAGTGTAGTCCATAATGGATCTAACATAATAGTGAGAGTCCAGTCTATAGTGGATCCAACATAATAGTGAGAGCCTAGTCCATAATGGATGTAACATAATAGTGAGAGTGCAGTCTATAGTGGATCTACTATAATAGTGAGAGTCCAGTCCATAATGGATATAACATAATAGTAAGAGTCCAGTCCATAGTGGATCTAACATAACAGTGAGATTTAAGTCTATACTGGATATAACATAATAATGAGAGAGCAGTCCCTAATGGATCTAACATAATAGTGAGAGTCTAGTCCATAGTGCTGCCAAATTATCGGCAGTCGGATATTATCGGAGATGTAATTCATTAGCTGTATGCCATGTTAAACCACATCTAATGTGGACATGCAACTGGCATCATTAACATCAGAACCCCCTCCATGGGACAAGCAAGCAGGGGGTGATTGATGCTCCTCTCTTTTTTACGACGGGCCGCTAAGCCGACATGTGCTCCCCTTGTGCGGCCGTCATGTGAGGTCCGCATGCCGCATATCATGAGATAAACGTCCTTGGCGTGATAAATGGAGCACTTTAGAGGAAGGGGGGAGGCGGTGGTCCCTGGGGAGGGCAGTGAGCGGAAGAAGGACGCGGTCCCATCTGGGGTGAGCGGCGTCTCGCTGTGGGGATCGGGTGATGCCCCCCCCCCCCCCACACACACACACGCTTGAATTTCGATGCTTGTGACTCTCCTGTCACTTTTCACACTTTTATTCCTCTCCATGGTCCACACGTGCGTGCTGATCGCTCATCGTGTTGTGATTCATTAAAGGCCTACAGAAATGAGATTTTCTTATTCAAACGGGGATAGCAGGTCCATTCTATGTGTCATACTTGATCATTTCGCGATATTGCCATATTTTTGCTGAAAGGATTTAGTAGAGAACATCCACGATAAAGTTTGCAACTTTTGGTCGCTAATAAAAAAGCCTTGCCTGCAGCAGACGATGATGTCACCGGTGTGAGGGCTCCTCACATCCTCACTTCGTTTATAATGTGAGCCTCCAGCAGCAAGAGCAATGCGGACCGAGAAAGCGACAATTTCCCCATTAATTTGAGCGAGGATGAAAGATTCGTGGATGAGGAAATTTAGAGTGAAGGACTAGAAAAAAAAAGAAAGAAAAATTGGGAGCGATTCAGATGTTTTTAGACACATTTACTAGGATAATTCTGGGAAATCTCTTATCTTTCTATTGTGTTGTTAGTGTTTTAGTGAGTTTAATAGTACCTGATAGTCGGAGGGGTGTGTCCACGGGTGTGTTGACGCCAGTCTCTGAGGGAATTCACATATAGCTCGGTTGGTAGAGCGGCCGTGCCAGCAACTTGAGGGTTGCATGTTCGATACCCGCTTCCGCCACCCTAGTCACTGCCGTTGTGTCCTTGGGCAAGACACTTTACCCACCTGCTCCCAGTGCCACCCACACTGGTTTACATGTAAAAAAAAATAAAAAATTAGATATCGGGTTTCACTCTGTAAAGCGCTTTGAGTCACTAGGGAAAAAGCGCTATATAAATATAATTCACTTCACTTCTCGCCCGGAAAAGGGTGGAGTGCCATCTCCGGGTTGGGGAGGAGACCCTGCCCCAAGTGGAGGAATTCAAGTACCTAGGAGTCTTGTTCACGAGTGAGGGAAGAGTGGATCGTGAGATCGACAGGCGAATCGGTGCGGCGTCTTCAGTAATGCAGACGTTGTATCGATCCGTTGTGGTGAAGAAGGAGCTGAGCCGGAAGGCAAAGATCTCAATTTACCGGTTGATCTACGTTCCCATCCTCACCTATGGTCATGAGCTTTGGGTCATGACCGAAAGGATAAGATCACGGGTACAAGCGGCCGAAATGAGTTTCCTCCGCCGTGTGGCGGGGCTCTCCCTTAGAGATAGGGTGAGAAGCTCTGCCATCCGGGAGGAACTCAAAGTAAAGCCGCTGCTCCTCCACATCGAGAGGAGCCAGATGAGGTGGTTCGGGCATCTGGTCAGGATGCCACCCGAACGCCTCCCTAGGGAGGTGTTTAGGGCACGTCCAGCTGGTAGGAGGCCACGGGGAAGACCCAGGACACGTTGGGAAGACTATGTCTCCCGGCTGGCCTGGGAACGCCTCGGGATCCCCCGGGAAGAGTTGGACGAAGTGGCTGCTGAGAGGGAAGTCTGGGCTTCCCTGCTTAGGCTGCTGCCCCCGCAACCCGACCTCGGATAAGCGGAAGATGATGGATGGATGGATGGCACTTCACTTCACAAAAGCTGCAGCAGGACAGAAGCTCCGCTGATCTCCGGTAAGAGGCGACTTTTTACCACAATTTTCTCACCGAAACCTGCTGGTTGACAAGTGGTCGGGATCCATGTTCACTTGACCGCTCTGATCCATAGTAAGGCTTCACCTCCGGGAATTTTAAACAAGGAAAATCTGTGTGTTATTCAATGTCAGGTTTTGACCTTGATTTGATCATTGAATTTTGGTAATTTCCCAACCGATATTCTACAACACAAATACAACGTTAAGACATCATGCTTTTTAACAACGTTTATTAAATGTCAGGTTGCAACGTTGATTTGACCAGTGAATTAAGTCATTTTTCAACCAATATTTTACAACACAAATACAACGTTAAAACAACATGCTTTTTAACGACGTTTATTCAATGTCAGCGTGTGACGATGATTTGACCAGTGAACTTAATCATTTTTTAACCAATATTCTACAACACAAATACAATGTTGAAGCAACGGGCTTTTTAACAACGTTTATTCAACGTCAGGTTTTGACCTTGATTTGATAATTGAACTTTGGGCATTTTTCAACCGATATTCTACAACACAAATACGACATTAAACCAACATGCTTCTAAACAACGTTTATTCAATGTCAGGTTGTGACGATGATTTGACCATTGAAATTTTTATCATTTTTCAACCGATATTCTACGACACAAATACAACGTTGAAACAACATGCTTTTTCCGACGTTTATTCAATGTCAGGTTTCGACCTTGATTTGATCATTGAAATTTGGTCATTTTTTAACCGATATTGTACAACACAAATACAACGTTAAAACAACATGCTTTTTAACAACTTTTATTCAATGTCAGGTTGTGACGCTGATTTGACCATTGAATTTTGGTAATTTTTCAACCAATATTCTACTTTACAAATACAACATTAAAACAACATGTTTTTTTACAATGTTTATTCAATGTCAGGTTATGACAATTTTTGGGTAATTTTTCAACCAAAATTCTACAGCACAAATAAAATGTTAAAACATGTTTTTTTAACGATGTTTATTCAATGTCAGGTTGCAACGTTGATTTGACCAGTGAATTTAGTCATTTTCCAACCGATATTCTACAACACAAATACAACGTTAAAACAACATGTTTTTAATATTTATTAAATTTCAGGTTGTTACAATTTTTTTTGTCGTTTTTCAACCAAAATTCTACAACACAAATACAACGTTAAAACAACATGTTTTTAATGACGTTTATTAAATGTCAGGTCCTGGCTTTTTTTGTTAAATTTTCAACCAAAATTATACAACATAAATACGACATTAAAACAACTTGCTTTTTAATGGCGTTTGTTCGATGTCAGGTTGTGACGTTGATTTGACCATTGAACTTTGGTCATTTTTCAACCAATATTCTACAACACAAATACAATGTTGAAAAAACGTGCTTTTTATCAATGTTTATTAAATGTCAGGTTCTGACATTTGTTTGGTCATTTTTCAACCAATATTCTACAACACAAATACAACGTTGAAGCAACATACTTTTTAACGACATTTATTCAATGTCAGGTTGTGACGCTGATTTGACCATTGAATTTTTGTTATTTTTCAACCAATTTTCTACAACACAATACAACATTAAAAGCCTACTGAAACCCACTACTAGCGACCACGCAGTCTGATAGTTTATATATCAATGATGAAATATTAACATTGCAACACATGCCAATACGGCCTTTTTAGTTTTACTAAATTGCAATTTTAAATTTCCCGGGGGTTTCTTCTTGAAAATGTTGCGTAATTATGACGTGTATGCGTGACGTCATGGACTGTTAGGAAATATGAGCCCTGCACACACACACAGCTAAAAGTTGTCTGCTTTAACGGCATAATTACACAGTATTTTGGACATCTGTGCTGCTGAATCTTTTGCAATTTGTTCAATTAATAATGGAGAAGTCAAAGTAGAAAGATGGAGTTGGGAAGATTTAGCCTTTAGCCACACAAACACACGGTGATTCTTTGTTTAAAATTCCCGGAGGTGAAACTTTACTATGGATCAGAGCGCGGTCAAGTGAACATGGATCCCGACCGAATGTCAACCAGCAGGTTTCGGTGAGAAAAGTCGCTTCTTACCGGAGATCAGCTGAGCTTGTGCCGTCCATAAAGCTGCCGTTGACTTCCCTTCCCGGCCGTGGACACACACCTTCGACTATCAGGTACTGTTAAACTCACTAAAACACTAGCAACACAATAGAAAGATAAGGGATTTCCCAGAATTGTCCTAGTAAATGTGTCTAAAAACATCGGAATCCGTACCAATGCAATCGCGTTTTTTATTTTTTAACTTGTTTTTTTGTGTGTTTTTATTCCAGTTCGTCGCTATCAATATTCTCAAACACAAATCTTTCATCCTCGCTCAAATTACTGGGGAAATTGTCGTTTTCTCGGTCCAAATAGCTCTTTTTGTTGGAGGCTCCCATTAAAAATAATGTGTGGAGCCATCAACATGTGACGTCATCGTCTGCGACTTCCTGTAAAGGCAGGGCTTTAGCGACCAAAAGTTGCGAACTTTATCGTGGATGTTCTCTACTAAATCCTTTCAGCAACAATATGGCAATATCGTGAAATGATCAAGTATGACACATATAATGGACCTGCTATCCCCGTTTAAATAAAAAAATCTCATTTCAGTAGGTCTTTAAAACAACATGTTTTTGAACAATGTTTATTCAATGCCAGGTTGTGATGTTGATTTGACCATTTAATTTTGGTAATTTTTCAACCAATATTCTACAACACAAATACAACGTTGAAACATCATGCTTTTTAACAACGTTTATTCAATGTCAGGTTTTGACATTGATTTGATCATTGAACTTTGGTCATTTTTCAACCGATATTCCACAATGCAAATACAACGTTGAAGCAACAGGTTTTTTAACAATGTTTATTAAATGTCAGGTTCTGACTTTTTTGGTTAATTTTTCAACCAAAATTCTACAACACAAATACAACGTTTAAGCAACATGCTTTTTAATGACATTTATTCAATGTCAGGTTTTGACATTGATTTGATCATTGAACTTTGGTCATTTTTCAACCGAAATTCCACAATGCAAATACAACGTTGAAGCAACAGGTTTTTTAACGATGTTTATTAAATGTCAGGTTCTGACTTTTTTGGTTAATTTTTCAACCAAAATTCTACAACACAAATACAACGTTTAAGCAACATGCTTTTTAACGACATTTATTCAATGTAAGGTTGTGACGCTGATTTGATCATTGAATTTTGGTCATTTTTCAACCAATATTCTACAGCACAAATACAACGTTGAAGCAACATGCTTTTTATCAACATTTATTCAATGTCAGGTTCTGACATTTTTTTGGTCATTTTTCAACCAATATTCTACAACACAAATACAACGTTGAAACATCATGCTTTTTAACAACGTTTATTCAATGTCAGCTTGTGACGATGTTTTGACCATTGAATTTAGGCATTTTTCAACCAATATTCTATGACACAAATACACTGTTGAAGCAACATGCTTTTTAACGACGTTTATTCAATGTCAGGTTCTGACAATTTTTTGGTAATTTTTTAACCAATATTCTACAACACAAATACAACGTTGAAACAACATG
The DNA here is from genome assembly GCF_033978795.1 of Nerophis ophidion. Classification (NCBI taxonomy): domain Eukaryota; kingdom Metazoa; phylum Chordata; class Actinopteri; order Syngnathiformes; family Syngnathidae; genus Nerophis; species Nerophis ophidion. Next base: position 82,972,102 of record NC_084611.1, read on the forward strand.
CTTTTCAACAATATTCATTCAATGTCAGGTTATGACAAATCTTTGGTTATTTTTCAACCAAAATTCTACAACACAAATACAACGTTTAAGCAACATGCTTTTTAATGACATTTATTCAATGTCAGGTTGTGACGTTGATTTGATCATTGAATTTTGGTCATTTTTCAACCAATATTCTACAGCACAAATACAACGTTGAAGCAACATGCTTTTTATCAACATTTATTCAATGTCAGGTTCTGACATTTTTTTGGTCATTTTTTGACCAAAATTCTACAACACAAATACAACGTTGAAATAACATGCTTTTTAACAACGTTTATTCAATGTCAGGTTTTGACCTTGATTTGATCATTGAACTTTGGGCATTTTTCAACCGATATTCCACAACGCAAATACAACGTTGAAACAACATGCTTTTTAACGACGTTTATTAAATGTCAGATTGCAACGTTGATTTGACCAGTGAATTAAGTCATTTTTCAACCAATATTTTACAACACAAATACAACGTTAAAACAACATGCTTTTTAACAACGTTTATTCAATGTCAGCATGTGACGTTGATTTGACCAGTGAATTAAGTCATTTTTTAACCAATATTCTACAACACAAATACAACGTTGAAGCAACAGGCTTTTTAACAACGTTTATTCAATGTCAGGTTTTGACTTTGATTTGATCATTGAACTTTGGTCATTTTTCAACCGATATTCTACAACACAAATACGACATTAAACCAACATGCTTCTAAACAACGTTTATTCAATGTCAGGTTGTGACGATGATTTGACCATTGAATTTTTATCATTTTTCAACCGATATTCTACGACACAAATATAACGTTGAAACAACATGCCTTTTCCTACGTTTATTCAATGTCAGGTTTCGACCTTGGTTTCATAATTGAAATTTGGTCATTTTTTAACCAAAATTCTTCAACACAAATACAACGTTAAAACAACATGTTTTTTAACGTTTATTCAATGTCAGGTTATGACTAGGATTTGACCATTGAATTTTTATCATTTTTCAACCAATAGTCTACAACACAAATACAACGTTGAAACAACATGCTTTTTCCGACGTTTATTCAATGTCAGGTTTCGACCTTGATTTGATAATTGAAATTTGGTCATTTTTTAACCGATATTCTACAACCCAAATACAACGTTAAAACAACATGCTTTTTAACGTTTATTCAACGTCAGGTTATGACTAGGATTTGACCATTGAATTTTTATCATTTTTCAACCAATAGTCTACAACACAAATACAACGTTGAAACAACATGCTTTTTCCGACGTTTATTCAATGTCAGGTTTCGACCTTGATTTGATAATTGAAATTTGGTCATTTTTTAACCGATATTCTACAACACAAATACAACGTTAAAACAACATGCTTTTTAACGTTTATTCAACGTCAGGTTATGACTAGGATTTGACCATTGAATTTTTATCATTTTTCAACCAATAGTCTACAACACAAATGCAACGTTGAAACAACATGCTTTTTCCGACGTTTATTCAATGTTAGGTTTCGACCTTGATTTGATAATTGAAATTTGGTCATTTTTTAACCGATATTCTACAACACAAATACAACGTTAAAACAACATGCTTTTTAACGTTTATTCAACGTCAGGTTATGACTATGATTTGACCATTGAATTTTTTAATCATTTTTCAACCAATACTTTACAACACAAATACAACGTTGAAACAACATGCTTTTCCTGACGTTTATTCAATGTTAGGTTTCGAACTTGATTTGATAATTGAAATTTGGTCATTTTTTAACCGATATTCTACAACACAAATACAACGTTAAAACAACATGCTTTTTAACGTTTATTCAATGTCAGGTTATGACTATGATTTGAACATTGAATTTTTTATCATTTTTCAACCAATACTCTACAACACAAATACAACGTTGAAGCAACATGTTTTTAACAATATTTATTCAATGCCTGGTTGTGACGTTGATTTGACCATTTAATTTTGGTAATTTTTCAACCAATATTCTACAACACAAACACAACGTTAAAAGATCATGCTTTTTAACAACGTTTATTAAATGTCAGGTTGCGACGTTGATTTGACCATTGAATTTTGGTCATTTTTGAACCAATATTTTGGAACACAAATGCAACGTTAAAACAACATGATTTTTAATATTTATTCAATTTTAGGTTCTGACAATTTTTTTTTGTAATTTTTCAACCAATTTTCTACAACACAAATACAACGTTCGAACATCATGCTTTTTAACAACATTTATTCAATGTCAGGACGTGACGTTGATTTGACCATTGAATTTTGGTCATTTTTCAACCAATATTCTACAGCACAAATACAACGTTGAAGCAACATGCTTTTTATCAACGTTTATTCAATGTCAGGTTCTGACTTTTATTGGGTCATTTTTCAACCAAATTGTACAACACAAATACGACGTTAAACCAACAGGCTTCTAAACAACGTTTATTCAATGTCAGGTTGTGACGCTGATTTGACCATTGAATTTTTGTCATTTTTCAACCAATTTTCTACAACACAAATACAACATTAAAACAACATGTTTTTTAACAAACAACATTCTACAACATGATTACAGCGTTGAAACAACATGCTTTTTAACGTTTATTCAATAACAGGTTGTGACATGGATTTGACCATTGAATTTTGGTCGTTTTTGAACCGATATTGGACGACACAAATACAACATTGATACATCAAGCGTTTTCACAACGTTTATCCCATGTCAGGTTCTGTCGTTTTTCCGTTAATTTTTCAACAAAAATTCGACAACACAAATACAACGTTAAAACAACATGCTTTTTAACTCCATTTATTCAATGTCAGGTTGTGACGATGATTTGACCATTGAATTTTTTACCATTTTTCAACCCATTTCCTCCCGCCACTCTTTGTACAAGCGTCGCCTAGGTTACAATAAACAACCTCCATCTGCCTTTTGAAAGTCCTTTAAGAGGTTCAGTTAAAGCCTCCCTGGCCGCTAATTATCAAGACGTACTTGTAAAAAAAGGCTAAAAAAAAAGCACTCAGAGAGCATAGAGCTCTACCAGAAGAACAAGCGACAAGTTTTAGACGCTAAGTGCTTAGCAGATCCATCCATCCATTTTCTACCACTTGTCCATCTCCAGCTCGAACGAAGCACAAAGCAACACGGAAAGTACTGAACAAGAAATACAAACTGCGAACATAGAAAACAATCCCTTACTGTACAATGTCTACTCTCACTGCGGACTGATGGGATGTTTATATCTTTCAGCACAAGTTTTGTGTTCCAAGATTTTCTGCTAAATGAACCTTTTTTTTTTTTAAAGTAGGCATGAACAAAGTAGGCCATTTTTGTGCTTTTCTCACGATGTCTTTTGGTCTAAATTGCATGTTAAAGTTGATCAACTTCTCGGTTCATGGGCACAATCTTCTGCTATACAAATGTAATAGATGATTTATAATCTACATTTTTTTTGCCAACTCAATAGCAGTTCATTATGTACATATAGCTGCACGAGCTAGTTACCTCTCTGCAATCACGGCGCCGCTAAAAGTAGTTCCTTGGTGTTGGCGCTTAAAATAACAATGTCGTTAGTATTCAGGTCACATGTGTCACGCCCATAAGATTATGTTTTGTTTTTGTCATGTTTGTTTATTTTTTGGACATTTATTTCCTGCTTTGGCACTTCCTTGTTTTCTTTATCTCCATGCCAACTCATTGATTTTCACCTTGCCCTCAAGTCACGCCCTTGTCCTCAGCCCTCACACCTGTTTGTAATGATCACTGGTATTATTTAAACCTGTAGTTGCCAAGTATTCAGCCTGGCAACTTTGTACCCATATTCTTCATCTGCTTCATGCCTTGCTATGCTGTTCATTTTGTCCACGCCATGTAAGTTTTGTTATTCATGCCACAGTGCAAGTGTTTTTGTTTCATGTTTGTAGTTTGTAGCCTTTAAGATAGTCTTTTGTTTTCTGTAGTCAAGTATTCATACCTCCTTGTGAGCCCCCTTTGTTTGCCTTTTTTTTTTTAAAGTTTATTAGTATATAAATAAAAGAATGTACTCACATTCACGTCTTGCTCGTGCCAACTATCCTTTGCATCGTAGAAACAAGTCCAAGTCCTTGTTTGACAACATGAAAGTATTTGCCGGTGTTTTTTTTTAGAGGTTTTCGCCTACGGCATACATACATACACGGAAGTCGAATCTCGTAACGTAAGCGAAAGGTAACGTTGAAAAATTAACCGGATCAGCCCCAAAATGTATTGACTGGTTCATTATCCAATTCCTGACTTTTTCTAAAAGTTCCTCCCCTAAAAATCCCTAAACTCGGCTGAGAACAAGATGTCTAGTTTGCCAAGCATCCAATGGACTTCCTGTTAGGCGTATGCTTGTTTACCCGCCACATGCTTGAGCCCGAGTGACAGAAATCGAAAGAAACGTCCGCCGGAATCCACAGCAAAAGTATCGGACGCGTGTGGCGGCACAGCTCGGAAAATGAGATTACGGCGCCGTGATTATGAGCACAGGTAATGACTTCTTGGAGACAACTCGATTGTGGCCCTCATGTCATCGTTCCCCGAGTAACAAATGGGATTACGCAATAATTCAAAAAGCTCTGAGCTCATCCGGAGAGAACGCGTTCTCTCATTTACCGCATGTCACTTTCTCCTCGGGCTCGGCGAGCTCCCGTCGGATGATTCCATCACGCACGCCACTCATCCCGACCTCTGCTGGGAATGTTTTCTACCCCTCCCATCCCCCTTTTCTCCCAACTGGCGACAGATGTGAAAGCTGTCACAGCAGTTTTTTTTTTGGTGTTTTTTCTTTTTTTTTGGTGCGCGCTGATCAAACCATGGAATCGGCCATGTTGACGTGCATAATCACGCGCACTTCATGCAAATGAGGCTGGATGTTTTGAAAACCGTAAAAGCCAACTGCAGATCACTCTATAGCTCTCCGGCATCAAACATGTGTTTGTACTCTGTGTCTCGTCGCTGGGCTGACATTTTTTCGACATGGCCGCCGGTGTAACCATTTTTATTGAGTTGAACTTTGAAGGCTCTTAGTCAGCTGGAGGGAAAAAAAAACCCTGTCACGGTATTTACAAATGTGAGCTAGTTTCTGTTTACACTGCAAGTAAAATGGGATTCATATCAGACTACAGTGTAAACGCGCGCAGGCCCCAATGTGAGAAGTAAAACATTTACAATGTTTTTATTCATGTATTAATTTCACCAACAACGGTTTTCTGTAACTTGGTTTTGTTTCTCTTTATATTTATTTGCGACTTTATTCCACATTAATGGTTTTATCTTTTTACTTCCTGTATAAGCGAGCTTTATTTTGAAGGGCAAAGGATGTGACGTAGCTGCCGCGTCTCTTCAGCCTGATTACTTGCCACCTGACTGAGGTAGGTACGTGTGTTGGAGCAACGATGAAAAGTTACTTTTCAGAACTTAAAATGACCACTTAACGCAAATAGCTTTGACTTAATGATCATAAGAAAAGTTTATTGTCTTATTTCATTTGGCGAAGTGTAGTTTTAGGGACATTTTGGGCGAGGGAAAAGCCAAGCTAACCCTCGTGAGTGTGTGTGTGCGCATGCGCGTGACCGTGCCAAGCCATCCTGCTGTAAGTACTGAAAGTGTGTTGTTTTCATATAGGCAGGGACAAGCGGTAGAAATGGATGGATGTTTGGCAGTGAAGGAACTCGCACAAATCTTTTGTGATTCAAACACAATGCAGGTATGTGTTTGGTTCTTCCATTCACCTTTTTTTTTTTTTTTTTAATCCATTAATTATGTTTTGGTGTTTGGATACAGTCAAATTGTAATATTATTTTATTTTATTTTTATTTCATATGTTACATGAAGATTGTCAGCATGCATGCCAACCTTAAGACCTCCGATTTCGGGAGTTGGGGGGTGCGGGCGGGGCGGGGCGTGGTTAAGAGGGGAGGAATATATTTATATTATTCATATATTATATATATAACATATATATATTATATTATTTATTACTATCATTGTTTATTGTGAGCGAACTGTGGTGCTGAATTTCCCCCAGGGATAAATAAAGTACATTCTAGTCTATTCTTTTCTATATTTACCACTAGATTCACTAAGTCAAGTATTTCATATTTTTTATATATATATATATATATATATATAAATACTTGAATTTCATTGTTCATTTATTTACACATTTACACATCTCATTGTTGAGTTAAGGGTTGAATTTTCCATCCTTGTTTTTCTAACCATATGCATGTACAGTAGATGGCAGTATTGTCTTGTTTAAGAGTCTCACAACATTACTGTTTATGGCAGATGAACTGTTTTACGGTAGACGAAAACGGACTGCTGCTGTTGTGTGTTATTGCCCCCATAAGAAACCAAGAACTCGCCCTCGAACATTCTACAGTTATAACGTCATTGGGCAGACACGCTCTTTATTGGGCTAGAGGGGGCGTGGCCTCCAGCTCCGCCTGAATTTCGGGAGGGTTGGCAAGTATGATTGTCAGTTACGTTTGTTATATTATTATTCTTCTTCTTATTATTATTATTATTTGATACATTTAAACATATTGAGGCAGTCTGCTTTCCACCTGACACAGACACGCCCCTGCTACATGTGCGCACTTCCGATAAAGTAAGAATAAAGGACGTTAACCGGTAGGAAGTCGCTAATACTTTAAAATAAAATAAACTCCTTGAAAATTTGTGTTTTTTTATTTTTTTACATGAAACTAATATAATGTGTGAATGGATGTACAGTCGTGGTCAAAAGTTTATATACACTTGTTAAGAACATAATGTCATAGGTGTTTTGAGTTTCCAATAATTTCTACAACTCTTATTTTTCTGTGATAGAGTGATTGGAGCACATACTTGTTAGTCACAAAAAACATTCATGAAGTTTGGTTGTTTGATGAATTTATTAAAATGTGAGCAAATCTGCTGGGTCAAAAGTATACAAACAGCAACATACATTAACAATTTTGGTGATGTAGGAAAGTTACAATCAAATCCAAGATTTTGGGGTTTTTGGGATCTTTAATGTCCTTTTGTGTTCTTTGATTTTTTATTTGATTGTTTTTTCCCTTGGCCTCAGTCTGGACCCCCTCTCCAGAGGCCCAGGCTTAGACTGATTTTTTTTTTTCTCACCCCCCAAATTCCCCCATTGTTTACCTGTATCTCAGCTTTTTTGTAAGGGGCGCCCAAAGTTGGCAGAAAAGTCAGCGATCCTGTTCTGTCTTCCTGTAATGTTTGTCTGATCTTGAATGGGATTGTGCTGAAAATTTTAATTTCCCCTCGGTATTTCTGATTCTGATCTGATTCTGATCTGATTCTGATATAATCAATCAATCAATCAATCAATGTTTATTTATATAGCCCCAAATCACAAATGTCTCAAAGGACTGCACAAATCATTACGACTACAACATCCTCGGAAGAACCCACAAAAGGGCAAGGAAAACTCACACCCAGTGGGCAGGGAGAATTCACATCCAGTGGGACGCCAGTGACAATGCTGACTATGAGACACCTTGGAGAGGACCTCAGATGTGGGCAACCCTCCCCCCCTCTAGGGGACCGAAAGCAATAGATGTCGAGCGGGTCTAACATGATACTGTGAAAGTTCAATCCATAGTGGCTCCAACACAGCCGCGAGAGTTCAGTTCAAGCGGATCCAAGACAGCAGCGAGAGTCCCGTCCACAGGAAACCATCTCAAGCGGAGGCGGATCAGCAGCGTAGAGATGTCCCCAATCGATACAGGCGAGCGGTCCATCCTGGGTCCCGACCAGCGGTCCATCCTGGGTCTTGACTCTGGACAGCCAGTACTTCACCCATGGTCATCGGACCGGACCCCCTCCATAAGGGAGGGGGGGACATAGGAGAAAGAAAAGAAGCGGCAGATCAACTGGTCTAAAAAGGAGGTCTATTTAAAGGCTAGAGTATACAGATGAGTTTTAAGGTGAGACTTAAATGCTTCTACTGAGGTAGCATCTCGAACTGTTACCGGGATGGCATTCCAGAGTACTGGAGCCCGAACGGAAAACGCTCTATAGCCCGCAGACTTTTTTTGGGCTCTAGGAATCACTAATAAGCCGGAGTCTTTTGAACGCAGATTTCTTGCCGGGACATACGGTACAATACAATCAGCAAGATAGGATGGAGCTAGACCGTGTAGTATTTTATACGTAAGTAGTAAAACCTTAAAGTCACATCTTAAGTGCACAGGAAGCCAGTGCAGGTGAGCCAGTACAGGCGTAATGTGATCAAACTTTCTTGTTCTTGTCAAAAGTCTAGCAGCCGCATTTTGTACCAACTGTAATCTTTTAATGCTAGACATGGGGAGACCCGAAAATAATACGTTACAGTAATCAAGACGAGACGTAACAAACGCATGGATAATGATCTCGCCGTCTTTAGTGGACAAAATGGAGCGAATTTTAGTGATATTACGGAGATGAAAGAAGGCCGTTTTAGTAACGCTTTTAATGTGTGACTCAAAGGAGAGAGTTGGGTCGAAGATAATACCCAGATTTTTTACAGAGTCACCTTGTTTTATTATTTGGTTGTCAAATGTTAAAGTTGTATTATTAAATAGAGGTCGGTGTCTAGCAGGACCGATAATCAGCATTTCCGTTTTTTTGGCATTAAGTTGCAAAAAGTTAGCGGACATCCATTGTTTAATTTCCTTAAGACACGCTTCCAACTGACTACAGTCCGGCGTGTTGGTCAGCTTTAGGGGCATGTAGAGTTGGGTGTCATCAGCATAACAGTGAAAGCTAATACCGTATTTGCGTATGATGTCACCCAGCGGCAGCATGTAGATGCTGAAGAGTACAGGGCCAAGGACCGAACCCTGGGGAACTCCACACGTTACCTTAACATAGTCCGAGGTCACACTGTTATGGGAGACGCACTGCATCCTATCATTAAGATAAGAGTTAAACCATGACAGGGCTGAGTCTGACATACCAATTCGTGTTTTGATACGCTCTAATAAAATATTATGATCGACGGTATAAAGTTAGCTTTATGACATGGCTTCTTAATTTCACGTGAGTGATTAATGATTGATGACACCTATTGACTTTTCTGAGCCCATTTAAATAGGGCTCATGTGATGCAGTCATTAGTCAATGGGAAAGTCAAAGGAACTCGGCACAGATCTGAACAAACAAATCATTGACTTGAACAAGTCAGGAAAGACATTTGGAGCCATTTTAAAGCAGCCAAAGGTCCCAAGAGCAACTGTGTATAAAGTGCATGGCACAGTTTTGTCACTGCCACGATCAGAAAGAAAACGCAACCTACCGAGAGAAAATTGGTCAGGATGATCAAGAGTCAACCGAGAACCACCAAAATGCAGGTCTGCAATGAATTGGAAGCTGCTGGAACACAGGTGTCAGTGTCCACAGACAAGCGTGTTTTGCATCGCCATTGACTGAAAGGCTACCGTGCAAAAATGAAGCCCCTGCACCAAAAGCGGTACCTTAAGGCGCGTCTAAAATTTGCTTCTGATCACACGGACACAGATAAGATCCTCTGGAGCAGGGGTAGGGAACCTATGGCTCTAGAGCCAGATGTGGCTCTTTTGATGACTGCACCTGGCTCTCAGATAAATCTTAGCTGACATTGCTTAACAGGATAAGTAATGAATAATTCCGCTGGTAGTCATAGTGTCAAAAATAACGTTCAAAATATAAAACATTCTCATGCATTTTAATCCATCCATCTGGTTTCTACCGCACCTGTTTAAGAAGTCACATTAATGGTAAGAAGGAGTTTATGTATTGTTGGTTCGCTTCAGAATAACAGTGTTATTAAAAAGAATAAGAGACTTATTATACTCTAAAAATGTTGGTTTTACTTTAAAATGCACGCATTTAGTTGTGTTCAGTCTTAAAAAAATATTATATGGCTCTCACGGAAATACTTTTTAAAATATTTGGCTAGTATGGCTCTCTCAGCCACAAAGGTTCCCGACCCCTGCTCTGGAGGAAAGTTTTGTGGTCGGACGAAACAAAAATTGAGCTGTTTGGTCACAATACCCAGCAATATGTTTGGAGGAGAAAAGGTAAGGCCTTTAATCCCAGGAACACCACACCTACCGTCAAGCATGGTGGTGGTAGTATTATGCTCTGGGCCTGTTTTGTTGGCAATGGACATCTAACCAAATATTAACATTACTGTATGAATACTTTTGACCAAGCATATTTGGTCACATTTTTAGTAGACCCACAATAAATTCATTAAAGAACCAAACTTAATGAATGTTTTTTGTGACAAACAAGTATGTACTACCATGAATTGATTAACGTGGACCCCGAAAAGTTAAAAAAGTTATTCGGGTGTTCCATGCGTTTGTTACGTCTCGTCTCGATTACTGTAACGTATTATTTTCGAGTCTCCCCATGTCTAGCATTAAAAGATTACAGTTGGTACAAAATGCGGCTGCTAGACTTTTGACAAGAACAAGAAAGTTTGATCATATTACGCCTGTACTGGCTCACCTGCACTGGCTTCCTGTGCACTTAAGATGTGACTTTAAGGTTTTACTACTTACGTATAAAATACTACACGGTCTGGCTCCAGCCTATCTTGCCGATTGTATTGTACCATATGTCCCGGCAAGAAATCTGCGTTCAAAGGACTCCGGCTTATTAGTGATTCCCAAAGCCCAAAAAAAGTCTGCGGGCTATAGAGCGTTTTCCGTTCGGGCTCCAGTATTCTGGAATTCCCTCCTGGTAACAGTTTGAGATGCCACCTCAGTAGAAGCATTTAAGTCTCACCTTAAAACTCATCTGTATACTCTAGCCTTTAAATAGACCTCCTTTTTAGACCAGTTGATCTGCCGCTTCTTTTCTTTCTCCTATGTCCCCCCCTCCCTTGTGGAGGGGGTCCGGTCCGATGACCATGGATGAAGTACTGGCTGTCCAGAGTCGAGACCCAGGATGGACCGCTCGTCGGGACCCAGGATGGACCGCTCGCCTGTATCGATTGGGGACATCTCTACGCTGCTGATCCGCCTCCGCTTGAGATGGTTTCCTGTGGACGGGACTCTCGCTACTGTCTTCGATCTCCTTTGAACTGAACTCTCGCGGGAGTGTTGGAGCCACTATGGATTGAACTTTCACAGTATCATGTTAGACCCGCTCGACATCCATTGCTTTCGGTCCCCTAGGGGGGGGGGGTTGCCCACATCTGAGGTCCTCTCCAAGGTTTCTCATAGTCAGCATTGTCACTGGTGTCCCACTGGATGTGAATTCTCCCTGCCCACTGGGTGTGAGTTTTTCTTGCCCTTTTGTGGGTTCTTCCGAGTATGTTGTAGTCGTAATGATTTGTGCAGTCCTTTGAGACATTTGTGATTTGGGGCTATATAAATAAACATTGATTGATGATTGATTACCATTTAATGGTCAATTGTACGGAATATGTACAGAACTGTGCAATCTACTAATAAAAGTTTCAATCAATCAATCAATGCTCCAATCACTCAATCACAAAAAAATAAAAATTGTAGAAATGATTGGAAACTCAAGACAGCCATGACATTATGTTCTTCACAGGTGTATGTAAACTTTGGACCACGACTGTATAACGTGTAATGTATTTGGGAGGGTTCTAATTTTGTAATGGCTGTTTAGTAGCGCAGACGCGGACTTCAGTGTGGATCTAAGTTAGCTTTATTTTTTAACTCATAAGTAAGCGAACGCGCCATAGCATCAAGACCGGTTTTTCAACAATCGCTATTTCTTCGGAATCAAAATATATATTCATATATTACATATAGTGTGACAAGTGATGCGCCAAAAATGTGGTCGTCTTAAATAGACGTTGCTCACCGAAACCGGATGTTGTGATGAAATATCCACTTCCGCTGACAACTTTCTTTCCCGCGCACACAAATGACATAACGCGCCCAAAGCTGACGAAAAAGTCACATTCCGGTCTTATTGCGTTTCGACTGAAGTCACATTTTTGAAAAGAACAGATTCCAATCGGACATCAGGACTACCTCCTAATGTGGTCTGAGTCTGATGCTAAAATATCAGATTTGAAGCACCTTTTAGTGTTTAGACTGGCAGAAAAAAATCAAATCTGTGTCACTTGAGGGCGAAAAAGTAAGATTTGGCGTGCAGTGTAAATGGGGCCCAAGAGTGTCACTTCCGATGCAATATCAAAATTGAATCCTTGAGTATTGGTTGATATGCCTTTTTAATTTTGTAGTGTGGAATGTCGGTACCGACTGAATCCCTACCGATCACCGATTCAAGTAAAATCCAAGGGTGCCATGTTTCGGTACCTGGGTTACACGTGACGTCGCGGCGAGTTTGCACTTTGGCACTTGGCTATCACTCCAGCAGTACTTAGAGTCAAAAAACGCTCCAATATAAGTGAAGTAAGGCCCCACTTTTCCGAAAATGCGCTAGCTCGATGTTACAGGTCCCCGGACTGGTGGTTGGGGACCAGTGTTCCAGGAGATAAACCGTATTTTTCGGACAATAAGGGGCACTTAAAATCCTTTTACTTTCTCAAAAATCGACGGTGCGCCTTATAACTCGATGCGTCTAATGTACAGAATAGTTCTGGTTGTGTTTACTGACCTCGAAGCAATTTTATTTGGTACATAGTGTAATGACAAGTGTGACCAGTAGATGGCAGTCACACATAAGAGATATGTATAGACGGCAATATGATGGCAGTAAACAACACCAAAACTCTGAATATAGAACATCACACACGGCGCTCAAAAATCTGTCAAAATGTTTTTAGTACGACTTCGGTAAGCTATGAAGATGCACTGCTTCATGGATTGTCGGCATATTATACATACGAGTATTATTATGGTTTGTGTATAAGGACCGCAAAATGGCACTGTGGAAGTCGCTTCCTAGCAACTCCACTGTAGACACGGCACAAGAACCAAGCGTGCAGGTTTGACAAGGTTTTAATGTTTTTAACAAGATTTTTCAGTCTTTTTCGGCATGTCGTGACGTTGCAGTCACTCCCAATCCTCAGTCTCGCTCTGCTCCCCACCGCTTACTGTTAAAGACAACAGATGATTAGATTAACACGTACCAACTGTGAAATCTAATCACCTGCCAGCTGTGTCTCGCTGTGAGCACATGCCCCTCCCTTGCCCGCTGGTGCTCGTCTTCAGTACCATGGACAGCGGCAGTGACTTTTCCTCCTACAGGCAGCACTGACTGCACCTGCCCCCACAGGCAACTATTGGCAGACATATTATCTGGCGTTGTGTTTCGCGATATTATGCAAAACCAACTTTTCTTACCTTTTGGTACCAACTGATGTGCATTTGGGATCTGCATAAGTCCTGAAAATGTGCGCGATTCCACAATTGTAGTTTGTGCCGACGCCATAGTCATAAGCTTCTTTTTCTCTACCTTCTTATGTGGCATTAATCTTCCGCTGTTGCCATTTCTAATACAAAATAGTGTAAAGTTCCTACTTATATCTGTGGGTTTACATAATTCACTCAAGGAACTTTAGTCATCAGAAGGTTCCGGTCGGGCGGTTTTTCACAGGACACATTTCCGGCGTTGAGCCACAGATGAGGAGATGCTGCTACGTTATTGATTTAAGTCAGAATGTCATTTAAAACAGTTATCTCCATCTTTTGACATGTCTTCCACTCCTGTCCTTGCACGCTACACTGCTACAACAAAGATGACTGGGAGAAGACGCTGTCAAAGGTGAGCCACGTAACTAAGATTGCCCACAAAACGGCGCATCCTGAAGAGACGGTCAGAAATCTACTTGAAAATGGTCTGTAAAACATAATCTATGCAACATTTTGACCAAAGAACCACCATTACATGTTATGTAGACCACAAGGAAGTGTTTTAAATTTAGAAAAAAAAATCATTATGCTACCCCTTTAATGCCCCTTTTGGATGAAAAAAGACCTGAATAGACCCGCTCACAGGCATTACGGCTTTTAAACTGGTGCGCCCTATGAGCGGAAAAATCCGGTACTTCGTGGTCACTAGCCTGTGTAACTCCCTTGTTGAACACCTACCGTCTCGCGAGCCAAATTGAAGTCGCCAGTGGGCTGCCATTGACCCGCAGGTCCTAGTTTGGACCCCCCTGGTCTATAGAATGTGTTGCAGGCCAATAAAAACCACCCTGTGGGCCTCAAATGACCCCCGGGATGCACATTGGATACCCCTGATCTGCACAAGATGTACATTGACTACTCTTAGGTTTACTTTATATGGTGTTCTCCCTTGACAACATACACCAGTAGATGAAATATGAGGCTGCACTGTCTCTGAAAGGAACACAATACAATACAAAGATGTTTTTCTTAAAAAGCCGGCAATGAATTTCCTTCATTTTTTAACGTTCACAGTGACCCTTGTGCAATTTCCTTTGGAGTTATTTCGGAAATGTTACTCAGTACTGCAGAAAACCTCACATGAACCTCCTTTTCAAAGCAATTTGCCAGCTTCCGTCGTCCCGCAACGACGAGCTAGCTGGAACTTTCCGCCACGTTCAAGCGAGAAAATGCTGTTGTTATTGCGGCGCAGCGTTGTAAATCAAGTAATGGAAGGAGGTAAAGACTATAGCCTCTATATATTTATATATATTTTTTTTTATGGTGCATTTGTTTTTACTGTCTACCTTGTATAAAGTCCCCTTCCGGAACAAAAACCACAACATGAGGCAACCTTCACCCCCTGGTACTTTCTCTAAAATACAGTCATGACCTTTAACCTTTGAACCCTTTCCTTTTTAAAATTTTGCCAGCTTAACAAGATGCCACACACTATTGTATTTGTTACCTTCTTGAGACCTCCAAAAAAAATGCCTACCTCTGTAGGACCACCCTTTCTAGATAGATAAAGATTTGTATTTACAACAATAATAATATATACATCAATCAATCAATGTTTATTTATATAGCTCTAAATCACAAGTGTCTCAAAGGGCTGCACAAGCCACGACAACATCCTCTGTTCAAATTCCAAATCAGGGCAAGGAAAAACTCAACCCAATGGGACAATGAGAAACCTTGGAGAGGACCGCAGATGTGGGGACCCCACCCCTGGGGCGACCGGTGCAATGGACGTTGAGTGGATCTAGCATAATATTGTGAGAGTCCAGTCCAAAGTGGATCTAACATAATAGTGAGAGTCCAGGCCATAGTGGGGCCAGCAGGAGAGCATCCCGAGCGGAGACAGGTCCGCAGCGCAGTGATATCCCCAACCGATGCACAGGCGAGCGGTCCACCCCGTCCATCCATCCATCCATCCATCCATCCATCTTCTTCCGCTTATCCGAGGTCAAGTCGCGGGGGAAACAACCTAAGCAGGGAAACCCAGACTTCCCTCTCCCCAAGTGTCTAGCTCTTCCCGGGGGATCCCGAGGCGTTCCCAGGCCAGCCGGGAGACATAGTCTTCCCAACGTGTCCTGGGTCTTCCCCGTGGCCTCCTACCGGTCGGACGTGCCCTAAACACCTCCCTAGGGAGGCGTCCGGGGGGCATCCTGACCAGATGCCCGAACCACCTCATCTGGCTCCTCTCGATGTGGAGGAGCAGCGGCTTTACTTTGAGTTCCTCCCGGATGGCAGAGATTCTCACCTTATCTCTAAGGGAGAGCCCCGCCACACGGCGGAGGAAACTCATTTCGGCCGCTTGTACCCGTGATCTTATTCTTTCAGTCATGACCCAAAGCTCATGACCATAGGTGAGGATGGGAACGTAGATCGACCGGTAAATTGAGAGCTTTGCCTTCCGGCTCAGCTCCTTCTTCACCACAACGGATCGGTACAACGTCCGCATTACTGAAGACGCCGCACCGATCCGCCTGTCGATCCCACGATCCACTCTTCCCCCACTCGTGAACAAGACTCCTAGGTACTTGAACTCCTCCACTTGGGGTAGGGTCTCCTCCCCAACCCGGAGATGGCATTCCACCCTTTTACGGGCGAGAACCATGGACTCGGACTTGGAGGTGCTGATTCTCATTCCGGTCGCTTCACACTCGGCTGCGAACCGATCCAGTGAGAGCTGAAGATCCCGGTCGGATGAAGCCGTCAGGACCACATCATCTGCAAAAAGCAGAGACCTAATCCTGCGGTCACCAAACTGGAACCCCATACTATGCAAATACAAAAAAGGTAAGCTTTTAGTATTTCTTAACATTTTTTGTTTGTAATTGGTTTTCAATATTTATTATTTACTTCAAGTTATTAGAATATGTATCTATATACATGTTAATTTATTTTCTCTGTATTAGTTTTGGCCAAAGGGGGCGCTTTTCAATCTCTTACACACACTTGTTATTACATATGTTGGCCAGAGGGGGAGCACTCCAAAATATTACACACTTTTTTCATATGGTGACCAGAGAGGGAAATTTTTCCTATTTGGCACCACCCTAATTTTGATAAGTTTCCCCACCAGGGGTGCAGATGAAACATTCTCTATTAGATGCAATGGTTTTCCTTATTGGGACCATGATTTTGGTCATAACTTGTTCACCGGTCCTCAGATGGAAGGTACTTTTCCTTGTTGATGTCTCAAGAAGGGTAGAAATACAAGAACACACACACTGTAACAATTCACTGTAACAATTCATGAGACTTCACTGCCATACACACACACACACACACACACACACACACACACACACACACACACACACACACACACACACACACACACACACAGCAATGTGTGCCAGGAGTCAACAACACATTGTATACCCCATACATGGCACTTTTTGCTAATATGTGTCTGTGCTAATATGTATCCGTGCATGATATTGATCAGTCAACGCTTCTGTCGCTAACAGTGCGTCATCCGCGACAAACAATGGCAAACCATCGATCGTCCCCTCCCGTGGAGTTGTGTCCTAAAATTACACAAAGCAACACTCCTTAAGCTGCTTACAACTAAACAATTAGCAAACACGACAGAATATGATGAATCAGCAAAAAAAAAAAAGGCGCCCATTGGCAAAATACGGCTAATGAAGTGAGCAAACAAACATCACAGCGTCGCGCTGTAAAGGAAATTGTGTCGTCCATAAAGGACGCTTCCCCGTGTCGCCGCGGGGCTATAAAGAGGGCGGCGTGCGTTGGCGGACGCGCTCATTCAAAACCGAAGGTGCTCTCAATAGCTTTCCGCTTGGTTGGAAGTCATTTTTTCGCCTCCTGTAATGTGTTTGTTTGATTATGCGACGACGACACAAGCCATTACCATGCGGAGGAGCGTGGGTATGATGATTTTCAACAAAAAGACCAAAAAATGTTTTCTTCAGCAAAGTGGAGACGTTGGCGACCATACTTGCCAACCTTGAGACCTCCGATTTCGGGAGGTGGGGGGTGGGGGACGTGGTCAGAGGTGGGGTGAAGGCGTGGTTGGGGGCGTGGTCGAGGCGGGGGGCGTGTCTAAGAGGGGAGGAGTATATTTACATCTACAATTCACCAACTCGAGTATTTCATATATATATATATATATATATATATATATATATATATATATATATATATATATATATATATATATATATATGTATGAAATACTTGACTTTCAGTGAATTCTAGCTATATATATTTATTTTATTATATAAATAAAAGAAATAGTTGAATTTCAGACGGCACCTATCAAATACACAGTAATAAAAACACAGTTGTTCTACTAACTGTACTGTGCTTGCTGGTTACTAAAAAACAACAACAACAACCCTTACCTTTCACTATTTGAGTAACCTTTGTTCTGCCATTTGTGGACTGGCGAGAGTCACTTGCCGTCAGGTGCGCAACACCACGTAAATCGTTGGCCAATCGTAAAGCAACCCCATAACGCTATTTATTCTTTCTTTAGTGCATGCCAAATATCAACTATTCCAGGGGTCAATGAGTCACTTTCTGCTGAGGCCTCCAGTAGCAGTATTATATGTAAAGATTCAGTTCAAATATCAATCAATCAAAGTTTATCTATTTAGCCCTTAGTCACAAGTGTCTCAAAGGGCTGCACAAGCCACAACAACATATTCGGCTCATATCCCACATCAGTGCAAGAAAAACCTCAAACAATTGGGCGTAACTAGAAACATTGGAGGGGACCTCAGATGTGGGGATGTGTATAGGGGTGTAACGGTACGTGTATTTGTATTGAACCGTTTCGGTACGGGGGTTTCGGTTCGGTTCGGAGGTTTACCGAACGAGTTTCCACATGGACATATTAAGTAGCGTAACGCACGTTGTGTTAACAATGCACACCGAGGCACAACACAAGGCATGCTTGCAGCGACCGGGCTACGATAGACTGACCATACGTCCTCTTTTCACCGGACATGTCCTCTTTTGCGGGGCTGTCCGGGTGGATTTTCTTAAATGCCTCCAACTGTCCGGCATTTGAAGTTTGGGTTGCTTGTATTTTCAATGTACGTTCGGGGTTAAGAAGGGGTTAAAACAAAATAAATTGTGTGCGCAACAGCATTTGTGAGGGAGAAGCAGAGACAGAAAGCGAGAGTTATGATAAACGTGCATGCGTTGCCAGGCTCTGCTTTTTACCCATTGATTTATCAGATTTTATTTTTTATTACCTATAGCAGGGGTGTCAAAAGTGTGCCCCGGAAGTCATTTGCGGCCCACAGCTAATGTTTTAAAGCAGTGGTCCCCAACCTTTTTGTATCCGCGGACCGGTCAACGCTTAATAATTTGTCCCGCTGCCCGGGTGGGTGGGGGGGATGGTGTCCTTTTTTTTTTCTTTTTTCTTTGTCATGAAAAAGGGACGTTTTTGTCATGAAAAAGGGAGGTTTTAGTGGTTGGTGCACTAATTGTAAGTGTATATTGTGTTTTTTGTGTTGATTTAATAAAATAAAAAAAAAAATAAAAAAAAAAATATATATATATTTTTTTTTTTAATAAAAATTAATAAAAAACTCTTCTGCGGCCTGGTACCAATCGGGCCACGGCCGGTGGTTGGGGACCACTGTTTTAAAGGCCCACGGCACATTCTAAAAATACTATTAGAATAAACAAAAGTGAAATAAAAAAGCTTGAAGGCTAGAAGGAATTTAGAAAAAGTTGCAACGTTGACTAATAAAACAAAGCTGTTTTTTTTTCTTCTTTCAAACTGTCATTGCTCAAAACAAAATATTGAATCAAAATCAATGTTATTATGAATTATTGACCTATCCAAGTTTCCCATTACTTCACATCAAATATTCCACTAAGAAAAATATTTTTGGTGGAAGATTTTGCAAATTTGGTAAATAAATAACCCAAAAATTTATATTTTGTTGTTTTCTTATTGTACCGAAAACGAACTGAACCTCGACCTCTGAACCGAGGTACGTACCGAACCAAAATTTTTGTGTATATATATATATATATATATATATATATATATATATATATACATATATATATATACACCGCACGTTGTGTAAACAATGCACACCGAGGCACAAAACAAGGCATGCTAGCAGTGACCGGGCTACGATAGATTGACCATACCTCCTCTTTTCCCCGAACATGTCCTCTTTTGCGGGGTTGTCCGGTGTGTATACATATATATGTATAATGTGTGTGTGTGTGTGTTAGTGAGTGAGTGAAGCGGCGCTGCGGTCGTTGCTGCTAATGTGTGATGATTGCTAAGGTACATTCAACTTGAGTTTTTCAGCAGTGTCAGGGCGGCTGTAATTCCCGCCTAAGTGGAATCTTTTTAGTCCCTGATGCAAGTTGGACATTTCACGGGCGATAAGAAAGGAACGCTGGTGGTTTTTATGGCGCAAGGCAGACACTTATATCAGTGACTTATTGCAACTTCCTTTGGCAGAGGGTATTCCAACTTGTAATTTCATGGCTTTAACGTGTCAAGACTTTTTATTGGAAAGTCATACTCGGGTGATATAATGACAACAAAACATAATTCAGTGACAATTAAAGAGTTTTCTTCTGCAAAGTTTTCATGGAGTTCCGGGGAAACGTTTTCTGCTGTCGACCACACACCCAGCGGCTAATTGGAGCATTTTGTGCATAAATATTCATTTCTGCTTCTCAAGTATTTTTTTCAATCTCGAGTTGAAAGTCAGAACTTAGAGATGTCTTTTATTGCACCTTATTAAAGGAAAAAAAAAAAAGTGTTCCAGGTCCTGTCCCGTGCTCTACTGTTTATATTTACTGGTGACAATTTTATTCAGGCCGCATGAGCTAAATTATGCAGTAGATGAAAAACATTAAAGAGATTCATACGCTTCCAAGCGAGCTCGTAGCCGCTCCACTGCTGGCTGACTGAAAGATGTGCGCTGATTCCTCTTGTGCTGAGCTCACACTTTGGACGAGGCAATAATGTGGAAGAAGTGCCACTTTGTGACTTCCACTCGGAGGGGGGGGGGGGCGTGGGAGGGATGAAGCGATGCAAGCTTCTGGAGCGCTGACAACCCTGAAGTCTGCCTAAATGATTCTATTTGATGCATTGTTGTTCAAGTGTTTTTTTTTTTGTATTCAAATATGCACTACTTGTCAGATAGATCATCACCTCCACATCACCGAAGGGAAGCTGTATTTCACTTTGAAAAAATTAATACAAATTCAAGGCTTCGCTACAAATCTTAAAATGCAACCTAAAACTTTGCCAACTCGGTTGCTGTTTAAATTTAAGCGGAATGTCAGAATGTAGCTCACATAGCTAGGCTATGTTTTTTTAATGTTGAATCTCGTTTGTGATGGGAATTTGTGGTTAAGACTAGGGTTTGGTACCTAATCCGGTCCTTTTTGTGGCATTGACCGAATCCTGCCGTGCTACCGCATCAGGCAGATGGCATTGATACAACGTTGATTATTCAAGTCGCTTAAAACCGACTTTGAAACAACTTTGCAAAATAGTTGTAAGTTGGTGTCTAATGTTGGATCCACATTGTTGGTTGGTTGGGAATTGACCAAAATTCAACGCTCAAATCAACATCTCAGCCAGACATTGAATAAACGTTGTCAAAAAGCATATTGTTTCAACGTTGTATTTGTGTTGTAGAATATTAGTTGGAAAATTACCAAAATATAATGCTCAAATAAATGTCAGAACCTAATATTGAATAAAAGTTGCCAAAAAGTATGTTGTTTCAACGTTGTATTTGTGTTGTGGACTATTGGTTGGAAATTGACCAAATTTCAACGGTAAAATAAACGTCAGAACCTGGTATTGAACAAACGTTGTTAAAAAGTATGTTGCTTCAACGTTGTATTTGTGTCGCGCAATATTGTTTGAGAAATGACCAAAATCTAATGCTCAAATAAATGTCAGAACCTGATATTGACTATCCATCCGTCCATTTGCTACCGCTTATTCCCTTTTGGGGTCGCGGAGGGCGCTGGCACCTATCTAATCGTCGTCAAAAGTTTGTTTGTTTCTGCTTTGTATTTGTGTTGCAGAATATTCTTTTGGGGAAATGACCGAAATTCAATGGTCAATTCAACGTCACAACCTGACATTGAATAAATGTCGTCAAAACGTATGTTGTTTCAACGTTGTATTTGTGTTGCGCAAAATTGTTTGGGAAATGACCAAAATCTAATGCTCAAATAAATGTCAGAACCTGATATTGACTATTCATCCATCCATTTCCTATCGCTTATTCCATTTTGGGGTCGCGGGGGGCGCTGGCGCCTATCTAATCGTCGTCAAAAGTATGTTTGTTTCTGCTCTGTATTTGTGTTGCACAATATTTGTTGGGAAATGGCCGAAATTCAATGGTCAATTCAACGTCACAACCTGACATTGAATAAATGTCGTCAAAACGTATGTTGTTTCAACGTTGTATTTGTGTTGTAGAATATTGGTTGGTAAATGAAGTAATTTAAATGGTAAAACAAAAGGCAAATACTAATATTGAATAAATGTTAAAAAGTATGTTGTTTCAACGTTGTATTTGTGTTGTGGAATATTGGTTGGAAATTGACCAAATTTCAATGGTAAAATAAAGGTCAGAACCTGGTATTGAATAAACGTTGTTAAAAAGTATGTTGCTTCAACGTTGTATTTGTGTCGCGCAATATTGTTTGAGAAATGACCAAAATCTAATGCTCAAATAAATGTCAGAACCTGATATTGACTATCCATCCGTCCATTTTCTACCGCTTATTCCCTTTTGGGGTCGCGGAGGGCGCTGGCACCTATCTAATCGTCGTCAAAAGTTTGTTTGTTTCTGCTTTGTATTTGTGTTGCAGAATATTCTTTTGGGGAAATGACCGAAATTCAATGGTCAATTCAACGTCACAACCTGACATTGAATAAATGTCGTCAAAACGTATGTTGTTTCAACGTTGTATTTGTGTTGTAGAATATTGGTTGGTAAATGAAGTAATTTAAATGGTAAAACAAAAGGCAAATACTAAAATTGAATAAATGTTAAAAAGTATGTTGTTTCAACGTTGTATTTGTGTTGTGGAATATTGGTTGGAAATTGACCAAATTTCAATGGTAAAATAAACGTCAGAACCTGGTATTGAATAAACGTTGTTAAAAAGTATGTTGCTTCAACGTTGTATTTGTGTCGCGCAATATTGTTTGGGAAATGACCAAAATCTAATGCTCAAATAAATGTCAGAACCTGATATTGACTATTCATCCATCCATTTCCTATCGCTTATTCCCAATATTTGTTGGGAAATGACCGAAATTCAATGGTCAAATCAACGTCACAACCTGACATTGAATAAATGTCGTCAAAACGTATGTTGTTTCAACGTTGTATTTGTGTTGTAGAATATTAGTTGGAAAATTACCAAAATATAATGCTCAAATAAATGTCTGAACCTGATATTGAATAAAAGTTGCCAAAAAGTATGTTGTTTCAACGTTGTATTTGTGTTGTGGAATATTGGTTGGAAATTGACCAAATTTCAATGGTAAAATGAACGTCGGAACCTGGTATTGAATAAACGTTAAAAAGTATGTTGCTTCAACGTTGTATTTGTGTTGCGCAATATTGTTTGGGAAATGACCAAAATCTAATGCTCAAATAAATGTCAGAACCTGATATTGACTATTCATCCATCCATTTCCTACCGCTTATTCCATTTTGGGGTCACGGGGGGCGCTGGCGCCTATCTAATCGTCGTCAAAAGTATGTTTTTTTCTGCTTTGTATTTGTGTTGCAGAATATTGGTTGGAAAATGACCGAAATTCAATGGTCAAATCAATGTCACAACCTGACATTGAATAAACGTTGTTAAAAAGCATGTTGTTTCAACGTTGTATTTGTGTTGTAGAATATTGGTTGGTAAATGACGTAATTTAAATGGTAAAACAAAAGGCAAATACTAAAATTGAATAAACGTCAAAAAGTATGTTGTTTCAACATTGTATTTGTGTTGGAGAATATTGGTTGGGAAATGACCAAAATTCAATGGTCAAATCAACATTACAACTTCCTATTGAGTAAAGGTCGTCAAAAACTATGTTGTTTCAACGTTGTATTTGTGTTGCAACCCCCCGGTCCGTGGGATACATTTTTAAGCGTTAACCGGTCCGCAGCAACAAAATGGTTGGGGACCACTGTTGTAGAATATAGGTTGGTAAAAGATGTAATTTAAATGGTAAAACAAAAGGCAGAAACTGATATTGTATAAACGTTGTCAAAAAGTATGTTGTTTCAATGTTGTATTTGTGTTGGAGAATATTGGTTGGGAAATGACCAAAATTCAATGGTCAAATCAACATCACAACTTGCTATTGAGTAAAGGTCGTCCAAAAGTATGTTGTTTCAACGTTGTGTTTGTGTTGGAGAATATTGGTTGGTAAATGACCAAAATTCAATGGTCAAATCAACGTCAGAACCATGATATTGAATAAACGTTGTCAAAAAGTATGTTGTATCTGCTTTCTATTTGTGTTGCAGAATAGGGACCGAAATTCAATGGTCAAATCAATGTCACAACCTGACATTGAATAACTGTCGTCAAAACGTATGTTGTTTCAACGTTGTATTTGTGTTGTAGAATATTGGTTGGTAAATGACGTCATTTCAATCGTAAAAAAAAACTAGAGAAACTGATGTCAAATAAACGTAAGAAAGTATGTTGTTTCAACGTTGTATTTGTGTTGCAGAATATTGGTTGGGAAATGACTGAAATTCAATGGTCAAATCAATGTCACAACCTGACATTGAATAAATGTAGTCAAAACGTATGTTGTTTCAACGTTGCATTTGTGTTTTAGAACAGTGGTCCCTAACCGATTGGTACCGGACAGCACAAGAAAAAAATTAAATACAAAAAATTAATATACATATAGGCTTCACGGTGGAAGAGGGGTTAGTGCGTCTGCCTCACAGTAAGAAGTTCCTGCAGTCCTGGGTTCAAATCCAGGCTCGGGATCTTCCTGTGTGGAGTTTGCATGTTCTCCCCGTGAATGCGTGGGTTCCCTCCGGGTACTCCGGCTTCCTCCCACTTCCAAAGACATGCACCTGGGGATAGGTTGATTGGCAACACTAAATTGGCCCTAGTGTGTGAATGTGAGTGTGAATGTTGTCTGTCTATCTGTGTTGGCCCTGCGATGAGGTGGCGACTTGTCCAGGGTGTACCCCGCCTTCCGCCCGATTGTAGCTGAGATAGGCGCCAGCGCCCCCGCGACCCCAAAAGGGAATAAGCGGTAGGAAATGGATGGATGGATGGGATAATATACATATAAATACATATATATTTTTTTTTATTATTTAATCAACATAAAAAGCACAATATATACATCATATATATCAATATAGATCATTACAGTCTGCAGGGATACAGTCCGTAAGCAAACATGATTGTATTTCTTTGTGCAAAAAAAACCAACCCAAACCCCCCCCCCCCCCAAATTTTTAAGCGTTAACCGGTCCGCAGCAACAAAATAGTTGGGAACCACTGTTGTAGAATATAGGTTGGTAAAGGATGTAATTTTAATGGTAAAACAAAAGGCAGAAACTGATATTGTATAAACGTTGTCAAAAAGTATGTTGTTTCAACGTTGTATTTGTGTTGGAGAATATCCATCCATCCATTTTCTACCGCTTATTCCCTTTCGGGGTCGCGGGGGGTGCTGGCGCCTATCTCAGCTACAATCGGGCGGAAGGCGGGGTACACCCTGGACAAGTCGCCACCTCATCGCATATGGTTGGTAAATGAACAAAATTCAATGGTCAAATCAACGTCAGAAGCTGACATTGACTAAACGTTGTCATAAAGCATGTTGTTTCAACATTATGTTTCAATCAAACTTTTTGCAGTGCTGGCGTAAGGTGTCGGTAGCACTGGGGCGTAAAAGGCAATGACACAAACAGATACAAAAAATAAAAATTAACTTTAAGAAAGACATAAATTAACTATTGTGGTACCTCTGACACTTTTTTAAAAATGAGGAAAAAAATGCACCAAGTGTTAAAGAAGGAGCCGTGGTACCAGCAGCACCTGCAGTGGATCACACCATCAGGCTTCAGGTGGCACACAAAATGGACGCCGAGAGCGAGCGCGCACAGATGTTGGAGTCGCCGTCACGTGACCCAAAAATCGGCTCGCAGCTGCTGACACGTGCTGGCCTCCCGACGCTGTAAAAGCAAAACAGGCATGAATATTAGAACAGAGCACAGCTGAGGTTTCACTTTGCGTTAGCTGCCATGGGGAAAGATGTATTAGGGGAGGGAGGGGGGAGGGCGGAGTGACAGCCCCCCCCTGAAGGCGGCAGCGCTCGGTCGGGCGGGATGGGCATGTGCCCCGAGGCCTGCTCACTTACTGAAGGAGCAGCCGTCCTTGACACACACACACACACACACACAAGCTAAGACTGTGTTCTGCTGTCTCGCTCAAACGTGGGTCAGATGTGTGAAGCCCCCAAGGTGGACACAACAGGTGAAAAATAGCTCACATGTTCTTCATGTATGCAAAAAAAAAAAAACGCCGTGTCAGTCGTTTGTTCATGTGCGCAGAATTATTGCACCCAAGGGTTAAATTAAACCCCCACCCGCGCTCTTTTTACGTGCACACCCACTGGTGCACTCCATTAGGTACGAATGAGAATCCAATAGGAGACTAGCATTAAGCAGTCTTGAGATTTATAATGCCCCATTTTGATTGACAGCAAAAGTGATAGAGAGATCTATTAACCGAATGTAAATTATTGACATTGTTTGGGAATTTTTCCTACTCAATAAAGACATGTCCCAGGAAAGTTAAGGTTTTTTTTCCATTAACTTGAGGTCCAAAAAAAAAACTATCAACATTTGAAATAAATATTGAAACGAAACGAGCAGAAAGAAGTAAAACCTATAATATCCTCCGCCTTATTCATACAGTTACAACTAGGGATGTCCGATAATACCTTACTATGGATAAATGTTTTAAAATGTAATATCCAAAATTATTGGTATTGGTTTCAAAATTATCGGTAAATGTTTCAAAAAGTAAAATGTATGACTTTTTAAAACGCCGCTGTGTACACGGACGTAGGGAGAAGTACAAATCGCCAATAAACCATAAAGGCACTTCCTTTGGGTGCCGGCCCAGTCACATATCTACGGCTTTTCGCACACACGGGTGAATGCAAAGCATACTTGCTCAACAGCCATACAGGTCACGCTGAGGGTGGCCTTATAAACAACTTTAACACTGTTAAAATATGCGCCACACTGTGAACCCACACCAAACAAGAATGATACACACATTTCGGGAGAACATCCGCACCGTAACACAACATAAACACAACAGATCAAATACCCAGAACCCCTTGCAACACTAACACTTCCGGGACGCTACAATATACACCCCAACCCCGCCCACGTCAACCTCCTCATGCTCTCTCAGGGAGAGCATTTCCCAAATTCCAAGCTGTTTTTTTAAAGGGGAACATTATCACCAAACTTATGTAAGCGTCAATATATACCTTGATGGTGCAGAAAAAAGACCATATATTTTTTTTAACCGATTTCCGAGCTCTAAATGGGTGAATTTTGGCGAATTAAACGCCTTTCTGTTTATCGCTCTTTTTGCGATGACGTCAGAACGTGACACCATTTTCATTTTCAACACATTGGGTCTCAGCTCTGTTATTTCCCGTTTTTTCTACTATTTTTTGGAACTTTGGAGCCATCATGCCTCGTCGGTGTGTTGTCGGAGGGTGTAACAACACTAACAGGGAGGGATTCAAGTTGCACCACTGGCCCGAAGATGCCAAAGTGTCTGCCGCCAGACCTCCATTGAATGTGCCGCAGTGTCTCCACATTTTACCGGCGATGACAGACATGGCACAGAGATGTATGGATAACCTGCAGAAGCATTTGCAACGATAAAGTCAACGAAATCACAAAGGGGAGTTTTGTTGATGTTGACTTATGTGATAAACAGACATATTTGTTTGCGGCGTGACTGCCAGCTAATCGATGCTAACATGCTATGCTAATCGACGCTAACATGCTATTTACCGGCGGTGCTAAAGCAGACATGGCACAGAGATGTATGGATAACCTGCAGATGCATTTGCAACTATATTACGTTTCCTTCCACCACATTTAATGCGAAAAAAACACTTACCAATCGAAGGATTTAAGTTGCTCCAGTGTCACGAGATGCAAAATTCCTGATCGTTTGGTCCGCACATTTTACCGGCGATGCTAACGGAGCTATTCGGCCATGCTATGGCTATGAATAGCGTCAATAGCTATTCGCTCAATAGCTTCAGTTTCTTCTTCAATACTTTCATACTCCAACCATCCGTTTCAATACATGCGTAATCTGTTGAATCGCTTAAGCCGCTGAATTCCGAGTCTGAATCCGAGCTAATGTCGCTATATCTTGCTGTGGTATTCGCCGTTGTTTGTTTACCTTGGCAGCACTGTGTGACGTCACAGGGAAATGGATAGTCGCATCGCAAATAGCGAAAATCAAGCACTTAAAAGCTTTTTTCAGGTATATTCAGGGACCGGTAAAATTTGGAAAAAAACTCCCAAAAATACAACAAGCCACTGGGAACTGATTTTTTTTGTTTTTAACCCTTTTGAAATTGTGATAATTTTCCCCTTTAAGGTTTTTTTTCCCATTAACTTAAGGTCCAAAAAAAAACTATTAACATTTTAAATAAATATTGAAACGAAAAGAACAGAAGGAAGTAAAACCTATAATATCTTCCTCCTTATTCATACAGTTACAACTAGGGATGTCCAATAATATCGGACTCCCGATAAATGCTTTAAAATGTAATATAAAAAATTATTGGTATCAGTTTCGAAATTATCGGTAAAGATTTCAAAAAGTAAAATTAAAGGCCTACCGAAACCCACTACTACCGACCACGCAGTCTGATAGTTTATATATCAATGATGAAATATTAACATTGCAACACATGCCAATACGGCCTTTTTAGTTTACTAAATTACAATTTTAAATTTCCCGCGGAGTTTCTTGTTGAAAACGTCGCGGAATGATGACGTGTGTTTGTGACGTTATTCGTTGGAGGGGACATATTGGCTCAGCACCACTTACGTCTCTTTTCATCGCATAATTACACAGTAATTTGGACATTAGTGTTGCTAAATCTTTTGCAATTTGTTCAATTAATAATGGAGACTATAAAGAATAACGCTGATGGTGGAAAGCAGTGGATTGCAGCTGTCTTTAGCACCGAAACACAGCCGGTGTTTCTTGGTTTGTTGAGAAGCACAGAGCGGTCAAGCGAACATGTTTTTCTACGTCAACCAGCATGTTTTTGGATGGGAAAATTGTGATATATGTCTTACCGGGGACATCAGTGGATTATGCGTCCTCCTGCAGTAGCTGTCAAAAGAGGGAGCTGTGAGCTTGGCTCCTCGGCTTCTGTCTGAGACACAGGCCTGTTCACCGCAGCCAGCCGACTTTCAGGTATGGCTTTACAATCTCACTAAAACACTATTAAAACAATAAGCAGATAAGGGATCTTCCAGAATTATCCTAGTAAATGTGTCTAATTACATCTGAAACGCTCACACTGCCGCCGCCCGGAGCAGTCACTTTTTATTTTATTTTATTTTTATTTTTTAGCCCTTCACTATCAATATCCTCATCCACAAATCTTTCATCCTCGCTCAAATTAATGGGGAAATTGTCGCTTTCTTGGTCTGATTTGCTCTTACTGGTGGTGGCAGACAATGTGCGCGTGACGTCTGCTCCTCACATCCTCACATTGTTTACAATCAAGGCCACCAGCAGCGAGAGAGATTCAGACTGAGAAAGCGACGATTTCCCCATTTATTTGAGCGAGGATGAAAGATTTGTGGATGAGGAAAGTTAGAGTGAAGGACTACGGGGAAAAAAGAGAAGGAAAAAAAGGTGAGGGCAGTGGGAGCGATTCAGATGTTATTAAACACATTAACTAGGATAATTCTGGAAAATCCCTTATCTGTGTACTGTGTTACTAGTGTTTTAGTGAGATTTTATGGTACCTGAAAGTCGGAGGGGTGTGGCCACAGGTGTGGTGACCGCCAGTGTCTCTGAGGGAAGCCACGTTTCTCGACGAGGTGAAGCGAAGGAAGCCGTTGGGGCCAGGCTGAGCTTTTTTTCCCCATCCTCCTCGGTGGAAGCATCCCACATTCGGGGGCGACCGGTCGGAGGAGGCAGGAGAGTCCGTAGCTGCCTCTTTGACATGTGCACGAGGAACGACGCAAGCTATCCGATCATATCTACGGTAAGAGCCGACCTATTACCGCAATTTTCTCACCGAAACCTGCCGTTTGACATGTGGTAGGGAACCATGTTCGCTTGACCGCTCTGTTCCATATTAAAGCTTCGCCGTCATCTTTAGGGAATGTAAACAAAGAAACACCGGCTGTGTTTGTGTTGCTACAGCCAGCCGCAATACACCGCTTTCTGCCAACAGCTTTCTTCTTTGTTGTCTCCATTATTAATTGAACAAATTGCAAAAGATTCAGCAACTCACATGTGTAGAATACTGTGTAGTTATGCGATTAAAGCAGACGACTTATAGCTGGGATGGTGCTGGAACAACATGTCCGCTACAATCCGTGACGTTTTCAACAGGATGCATCGCGCAAAATTTAAAATTGCAATTTAGTAAACTAAAAAGGCCGTATTGGCATGTGTTGCAATGTTAATATTTCATCATTGATATATAAACTATCAGACTGTGTGGTCGGTAGTAGTGGGTTTCAGTAGGCCTTTAATTTTGTGTAATTCTTAAATTATTCATGCATGTATATTGTGTTTTATTAATTAGTAACTAACATTATGATATATTTCAATTGGATCTTTTTTTGATAATTTAAGTCTACTTAATATTGTGCGCAGTAAGTGTTGTGTGTAGATGACATATTAGTCATATTGGCGTATGAATAATGACAGTTGTGTTTGGGCTCGTTAACACAGTAGTCCATTAAAGGGCTTCATTGGAGGCTGGCCGTAGATAAATCACTGTCATGCGCGTACATGCGCGCTCTTCAGGGGCGTGTTAAGGTGGGTGTGAGTGATGGTGGCCATTAACGTGTTTGCCTCCCGGTCTATTGTGCAGACTGTATCACTTTTGTGTTGTTGGACTTGTTATGAACGGCGGACGAGGACCACGACCACAATTAAATGTTGGTTTGTGGAAAATGTCAACTTGAAAGTGTTTTTTCAGATGTAAGAATTCCATCCATCCATCCATTTTCTACCGGTTATTCCCTTTCGGGGTCGCGGGGAGCGCTGGCGCCTATCTCAGCTGCAATCGGGCGGAAGGCGGGATACACCCTGGACAATTCGCCAACTCATCGCAGGGCCAACACAGATAGACAGACAACATTCACACACTAGGGCCAATTTAGTGTTGCCAATCAACCTATCCCCAGGTGCATGTCTTTGGAAGTGGGAGGAAACCGGACCCCGAACCCACGCATTCACGGGGAGAACATGCAAACTCCACACAGAAAGATCCCGAGACCGGATTTGAACCCAGGACTGCAGGACCTTCGTATTGTGAGGCAGACGCACTAACCCCTCTTCCACCGTGAAGCCCGATATAAGAATTATGTATCTAAATTGGAGTAAGGCAGCAATAGGAAGAGTTTGTTGATTTCTTGGGTGCTAAAGACCCACCTCGCGTCCAGTACTCCTTCACTTTCGCCACTTCAGTTCCGTGAACAAATCTCAGCCAGATTCTCCTCTAGTCATCCAATTCTGCTTGACAGTTTGGTGACTGTCCCTCAACCAATCACAACAGAGTAGGCGTGGTCACGGAGGTGGCTGCAGAATTCCAGCATGTCAGCCAAGAGGAGAAGAATGCAGATTTGCCTTGACACAACTTGAGTATTTTATTAAATAACCTGACTGTGGAGGGGGGCGTGGCCTCAGAGACAAGCGGCAGGTGAGTAGATTGCCCAGCTGGGTCTTGTTAACTAATCCAGTGGTCCTCAACCTTTTTTCAGTGATGTACCCCCTGTGGACATTTTTTTAATCCAAATACCCCCTAATCAGAGCAAAGCATTTTGGTTGGAAAAAAAGAGATAAAGAAGTAAAATACAGCACTTTGTTGTGATTTATTAAATTGTATAACAGTGCAAGATATTGCTCATTTGTAGTGGTCTTTCTTGAACTATCTGGAAAAAAAGATATAAAAATAACTAAAAACTTGTTGAAAAACAAACAAGTGATTCAATGATAAATAAAGATTTCTACACATAGAAGTAATCATCAACTTAAAGTGCCCTCTTTGGGGATTGTAATAGAGATCCATCTGGATTCATCAACTTCATTCTAAACATTTCTTCACAAAAAAATAAATCTTTAACATCAATATTTATGGAGCATGTCCACAAAAAAATCTAGCTGTCAACATTGAATATTGCATTTTTGCATTTCTTTTCACAGTTTATGAACTTACATTCATATTTTGTTGACTTATTATTCAATATATATATTTATAAAGGATTTTTGAATTGTTGCTATTTTTAGAATATTTAAAAAAAATCTCACGTACCCCTTGGCATACCTTCAAGTACCCCCAGGGGTACGCGTACCCCCATTTGAGAACCACTGATCTAATCAACTGTCGCCTTTATTAGCAGCAGCTGGCATAAGACACACGAGTGGTAGTTGGAGTTGGAGACCGAAAGAGACACACGAAAAAGACACGCGGGACGGAAAAGTCCAAAAACATATTGCTGGAAAGCAATCGACACGTGTACATGGAAATAAAAAGTTGCTCAACCTCTGTCGGCATCAGGAGAATCCTCCCAAGAGGGAAACTTCCACACTTACTATTTAGTTGTGGGATTTTTTTTCTTTACTTATTAACTTCAGTTCCAAAATGCAGTTTCAGTGACTATTTCGTAGTAACTTGAATAAAGTTAAAACATAAAAACTGGTAAATTATTAATTAAATAATTATTTTAAAGGAAAATATTAAGTTTTATTGTGGAAAAAAAGTTGTACTCGTGTAATGGATTATTGCATGTATTTGTCATTTAAATAAAGACAATTTCATCACAATATAAACAATTCAAAGGTCAAACAGCTTCATCAAACAGACATTTGTGCTCAACGTTAGTACCATCATTTGAAATATTACAGGATGTCATTTCAGTAGGCCTTTAAAAGAGTACTGATTTTTAATCGGGAATTAGTTCTAAATCAAAATCGTCACCCCTATTAATCAAATCAAATCGTGTAGTGCCCAAAAATGAACAATTCAAGCAGTTTCTATTTTCCAAAAGACGCTGAAAGTTGTCCGACTCATCAAAAACTCCAAAATACTGAATTTTGTACATTTAGGAGCACCTGTGTTAAGGGGGCGTGGCTTAAACTCCTTACGAGGAAGTGACGAGCACCTGAGCTGAAGTATCAATCAATGTTTATTTATATAGCCCTAAATCACAAGTGTCTCAAAGGGCTGCACAAGCAGTGCTTCTAATGTTGACTGCTTGACAACACGGACTTAGCAGCTAGCCATGCTAAGAGCTAATAGCTAAGTGCAGTGCTGCTAAAATAACACCAACACTGTTCTGTATGCACTTCCAGCAGCAGGCTCTTCTTGGCCAGCCATGCGCTCTTCCCCACTAAGGTGCCTCTAATTGATTTTTTAAAATAATCTTCACACTTTTCTGCTCGGATTTAAGCCTCAATCTCCCCCCCCCCCCCTTCCGCTGTTTGCTTAAAGAGATGAGTTCCCTGGAGCGCCAAGAGGAATCCTTCTTGCGCAAGTAAGTCTGCCCCTTGAATCTCCATAGAACACATTTTTACTGCTTTATTTAGTCAACCTTGCTGATGCCATCACCCTAATCATATTTCACTTTTTTATGTGTTGTTTTTTTTGTCTTTGCAAATATAGAAAGAGCTCACTGGGAGTCCGGGCAAGCAGCTTTGAAGTTAGTTTGTTGTTTGTTTGGACTAAGGCTGGGCGATATGGCCTTTTTGTTATTATCTCGATATTTTTAGGCCATATCACAATACACGATGTATATCTCCATATTTTGCCTTAGCCTTTGTCAAAGCGTGGACTTAAGGGTTTGTGTTTCCAGAATGCAAAGGATAGTTGGCGCGGGCAAGGCGTGAATGTAAGTACCAGAGATGCGCGGTTTGCGGTCTCATCCGCGGAGTTTATCCGCGGGTGGGGCGGTTGACATGACGAAAAAATTGATTTTAATTAGATTCGGGCGGGTGGCGGTTGAACCAGCCTGAAATATTTGATATGTATGGTTCTGTGATCAATATCCTTTGCCATTCAAAGTGACATTTAATACCCGTGTCATTAAGCGAAGAAGACAATAAAAGACGCTATTATTTTCCTGAATGACTGCCGGTAGTCACCCAGATAATAAGTATTAGGGCGTGCTATGAAGCCATCGGCTTTGTCGTCTACTGCAACATGTACGATCTGCTTGTCAGTCCAGCATCATGTGTGTGGCTTCCGCGGCAACACGCACACAACTGCAAGGCATACTGGGTGACACAGAGTACACTAACGGTTGTGATATAAACAATTTTAACACTCTTAGTAATATGCGCCACGCTGTGAAGCCACACAATACAAGATTGACAAACACATTTCGGGAGAACATCCTCACAGTAACACAACATAAACGCAACACAACAAATACCCATAATCCTTTGTATTCATGACACTTCCTGACTATTTTATACACCCCGCTAGCAGCAAACACCCCCCCGTGCGTTGGTAAGGTGGGCGGGGTTGGGGGCGCAATATATTCAGGATGTGTCACAGATACAAAGGATTATGGGTATTTGTTGTGTTGCGTTTATGTTGTGTTACTGTGAGGATGTTCAGAAATGTGTTTGTCAATCTTGTTGGGTGTGGCTTCACAGCGTGGCGCATATTAGTAAGTGTTAAAGTTGTTTATATCACAACCATCAGTGTACTCTGTGTCACCCAGTATGCCTTTCAATCTTGAACGTGTAATTGCAGAAGCTGCACACAACATGATGTCGGACCATCAATTGGTTTGTACATGTTGTTGGAGGTGTCTAAGGCAAAGGCTTCACAGCACGCCCATATTCTTGTCATCAGGATGAACGCAATTGGATAGTCGCGGGAACGTTAGCGTCTCCCAATTGTCATCACCACTCTGTGAAACAGGTTCAAATAGTTCTATGAGTGGTAAAGGCGGACAAACTGATGTATTTCAGCGGGCGGATGGCGGGCGGATGGCGGGCACGGTCCTGAAAAAATGTTGGTTCGGGCTGATGGCGGGTGGGTGACGACTTTGATGATGCGGATGCGGATAATATAATTGCCTATCCGCGCATCTCTAGTAAGTACATATTTATTTATTACACTAACAAACTACAAAAAAAGAAGCAAACTACAAAAAAAGAAGCAAACAAAAGGTGGGCACAATGGCGGAGAACAAACTTGACTATAAAATCAAAAAACTAGCAGAAAGGCAGAACAATGGACAAGAGGCAAAACTCGATAACTGTGACAAAAACAAAAACTTACGTGCCATGAGCAGGAGGGAAACTATGGACAGAATGATTAAACAGGCATTGCATGGCATGAAGGAAGTATAGGTAAAGTCACCAGGCTGACTACCTGGCAACTACAGGTTTGAATAATGCTGTGGTGATTAGTGAAAAAAGGTGTGCGAGTGCAAAATGTAACATGAGGACAGGTGAAAACTAATGGGTTGCTTTGGTGACAGCAAACAAACGTGCAAAAAGAGTCCAAAAACAAAACCGAACATGACTAAAAGAAAACATGATCACACAGACATGACAGCCTTGAATGAACACATATAATCACAGCAGTATGATGATTCTATGTGTCTACGTTAAAACATTCTTGTTCATACTACTTTAATATATGCTACTTTTAAACTTTCATGCAGAGAGGGAAATCACAACCAAGTCAATTGACCAAAACTGTATTTATTAAACAGTTATTAAGCAGTGGCACAAACTTTCATGTCATTTCAAAACAAAGTGCAAGATTGTCAGAGACATTTTAAAAGAAGCCATGAGTGCACTTTTTTGCATGATGTCACAAAGATGACATATCAACACAACCCTAAATTAAAGTGCACTTTTTGTACAGAATGCCACTACAATAGTTTAAGACAAATAAAGTGTACTTTTGTGCATGATGTCACACAAGATATTTCAATAACTGTCAAAAAAAATGAGCTGCATAATAGGAAATCAAATCGCTTTGTGGTAGGTTACTGCGGAATTTATCTCCTTATGTTGGTGACTATTTTCTTCATACGGTGTCGATGTGGAAACGGTTGCCTCGGCATTTTGTTGGTGTGACACCGAATGGAGGTGTTGACATGCTGAGTAAGCACTCTTCATTCTCTAGCGGGTGACTTTTCAAATAATGCTACACATTAGCAATAATGCTACTTTTTTTAGAAACGATTTTACCCCACACTTGACAAATTAAAGTTGTCTGTTCGACATATTCCCACTTGAAGCCAAACCACCGCCAGACGATGGACCCCCTGCTGTTTTTCTTGGGAATTAATTCTTCCTTCATTTGTTACCAGATTCGAACCTTCTTTCTCTCGTATTACCACTCGTAGCACAGCTAACGTTACCCATGCCGCTACCTCTCTGCACCGCGAGGGCATACTGTATACGTATGTGACGTATGTAAGACAGTATGTGACGTATGTAAGAAATGTGTGCTTGCTGTCTGTGAGAAGGAGAGACAGGAAAGAGTGGGAAAAGCCTGTAATGTAATGCCCGCAGCTAAAAGCAACTGCCTGAGAAACTAAACTCCAATATCACAATATAGTCATTTTCTATATCGCACAGAGACAAACCCGCGATATATCGAATATCTCGATATATCGTCCAGCCCTACGTAGTCTGTCCCGCTCCACCAAGGTCGGTAGACTACGCTCACCCTTTAGGGCACAGCGGTATCTTCCTGGCACTTCTCAGGTTTCTCTATGTTTATATTTTCCCACGTTGCGCTATTTTCTTACACTTCGTTAAGCAATTATTTTATGTTCAATATGTTTGTACATTAATCTTAAAAAGGTTATTAAGTGTTCCATGTGATTTTACAATGTTTACATTGAGTGTTTTTTCATGCGTGTGTTGACATTTTCTTTCTGCCTTGATATCTGAGGGGATTCTAATCAGAGGAAAGTTACATTTGTTTATTTATTTTTTTAAACATTTATTATATTTTACTGGTCCCTATTTTTAATAGGGTTACAAATATCAATAATTATTGATATCAACGGATATAAAACACTTTATTACGATAAATTTTTCAGTGTAATGCCCAGTCCCAAATTACGAGGTTAAATTCTAGGGGTGTAACGGTACGTGTATTTGTATTGAACCGTTACGGTACGGGGGTTTCGGTTCGGTTCAGAGGTGTACTGAACTGCGACCGGGCTAGGACAACATGTAAAAGCCGGAGCTGTAAGACCCTCCTCCCTCTTAAAGATCTCCCGTTTTTGGAACAGTTTGGCTGCGCGATACAACAATGGAGGACGGAGGTTAGCAGTTGTCAGAACACATGTTCTGACAACACATCAAACATGTTGCACCTTTCCTGCATCCGGCTCCCAGACCATAGTCAAGGAGCGCAGGGGAGACACTCCTACAGGGCTGATGTATTCTCGGGGGCAACACCCTTCACTCTACCCGGCAGTGGGTCTCCACAGGTCCGGACTCCAGGGTAAATGAAGAGTCCGGCGATTAGTTGCAAATCGTGGCTTTATTGAGGTCTTGCACACAGCCAATCCAACAAAACACTAGCCACTCCCCATACTCACTACCGCTCCCTCACCTCTCTCGCCCACACACTCACCTCACATGCTGTCACATATTAAAGGGCCACACACACACACATACGCTATTCTCATAACACATGCTAACCCATTTGAAGCGTCACCACCACATTCAAGCAGCCTCTCCTCGGCGAGTCAGGCAGGGACAAAGCAATAACAAATGTTTTTATAGCAGCAGATTTAAGTCCATATTGCATTAAAAACTAGATTTTGACCCACTTCTATGGTGGAAGAACAATGAGCCCATATATGCGCTTACTGTCAAGTTAGCCAGGGGGGGGCGGGGGAGAAAAGTTAATCTGAGGCTGAGTTGACTTGAAACTGTTTAATGTTGCACTTTTTATATGTAGAAGAAAAGTTTTGTCATTTTATTTAATCTGAGCAACAATTTGAGGCAGTTTAATGTTGATTAACGTGGACCCCGACTTAAACAAGTTGAAAAACTTATTGGGGTGTTACCATGTAGTGGTCAATTGCACGGAACATGTACTGTACTGTGTAATCTATTAATAAAAGTCTCAATCAATCAATCAAAAAAAGCACTTTATACGTAGGAAGGTTTTGTTAAGAAACCATTCTGAGCCTTATCTTATTTAGTTTTTATTTTATATATGTTGACCACATTAACCCTTGCAATGGACCCTGTGTGTATATGTATGTTATGCCATTGTTTACAAATTTGGTAAATAAATAACCACAAAATGTATATTTTGTTGTTTTCTTACTGTACCGAAAATGAACCGAACCGTGACCTCTAAACCGAAGTACGCACCGAACCGGAATGTTTGTGTACGGTTACACCCCTATTAAATACATTTAATAAATAAGTGTTCACCTTATTAAAGTGCCTAATTATCACACATACCAACATGTGTACTGCAAGTGCATTGATTATTTAGATTTGGCGACACAACAGCGGCAACAGAATCATTGGCCATGTGGCTGTAATTAATGTCCCCTCTTCCCTTGCACAACTGATTACTGTAATTAGTCGACATATATATAGTACTCAATATACTCCTATGTAATCACTGCCGCGGTATATGTGCGTGCGTGGGTTGTCTCCAACAGAAACACACTTCATCCTGTCAATTTTGAATTGTCTTGCAGGCAAATGACCTTTTTTCCTGATTGACAACACCGTTTCGTTAAATTCTGACGTTCGGTGGAACCGGGGCAGTCCGAGATGAACACAAAGGTGGTACGACTCGAGTTTGACGTAAATCCGCTGGAAAGATAGTTGGACACAGGGACGGACGGACGGACGGACCGACTGAGGACGCTGGTAGCCTGTTGTTGATGTGCAGGTGAGGCAGGGAGCAGACTTTGATGTAGGGAACTACGATATAGCACAGTAATTATTTGGTATAATAGAAACATTCAAAACGGGTAATAAGGTTCTTTCCTCATTTGCCTGCTGACGAATGCGGTAACTTATTGCGTCATTTACAGTTGTATTACTTTCTCTAAACTATTATTAATCTACTCGTCAGACCACAGAACACTTCTCCACTTTGCATCAGTCCATCTTAAATGATCTCGGGCCCAGAGAAGCCAGTGGCGTTTCTGGATGTTGTTGATAAATGGCTTTCGCTTTGCATAGTAGAGCTTTGACTTGCACTTACAGATGAAGCGACGGATTGTATTTAGTGACAGTGGTTTTCTGAAGTGTTCCTGAGCCCATGTGGTGATATCCTTTAGAGATTGATGTTGGTTTTTGATACAGTGCCGTCTGCGGGATCGAAAGTCACGGTCCTTCAATGTTAGTTTCCGGCCATGCCGCTTACGTGGAGTGATTTCTCCAGATTCTCTGAACTTTTGATGAAATTATGGACCGTAGCTGTGGAAATCCCTAAATTTCTTGCAATTGCACTTTGAGAAACGTTGTTCTTAAACTGTTTGACTATTTTCTCACGCAGTTGTGGACAAAGGGGTGTACCTCGCCTCATCCTTTCTTGTGAAAGACTGAGCATTTTTTGGGAAGTTGTTTTTGTACCCAGTCATGGCACCCACCTGTTCCCAATTAGCCTGTGGGATGTTCCAAATAAGTTTTTGATGAGCATTCCTCAACTTTATCAGTATTTATTGCCACCTTTCCCAACTTCTTTGTCACGTGTTGCTGGCATCAAATTCTAAAGTTAATGATTATTTGCAAAAAAAATGTTTATTAGTTTGAACATCAAATATGTTGTCTTTGAAAATGATTTGCAAATCATTATATTCCGTTTAAATTTACATCTAACACAATTTCCTAACTCATATGGAAACAGGGTTTGTACTTGTCCGTTTACTGTTAATATCTGGTTACGTCCTCTTTTTCAATTTTTAGATTATTTTTTGATTACATTTTTTAATTTTTAATAAATGATAAATGGGTTATACTTGTATAACGCTTTTGTACCTTCAAGGTACTCAAAGCGTTTTGACACTATTTCCACATTCACCCATTCACACACTGATGGCGGGAGCTGCCCTGCAGGGCCCTAACCAACACCCATCAGAAGCAAGGGTAAAGTGTCTTGCACAAGGACACAACAGATGTGAGGAAGTTGGTAGAAGGTGGGGATCGAACCATGATACAATTACAATCCGACAAAAACATAAATTACTTCCTTATTCCTTTTCATTACATTCAATATTTGGAGCAAAATAAAGTCAATAGTACAAAATAATCCTACGTTTGTCAAGGACTTATTTTCTCAACAACAACAAAAAATGCTGATAATAAAAAATATTAATCTTGAATATTGGGGTTTATGTGATGATGATTGTTAGGTTCAAACACTTATGACATCTATTAAACAAGACAAGAAGCAAGGAATTAAACAGAGACAAAATTCAATTTGGCTGAAATTGAGGAAAGACGCCTGGCCACTGTACCCTTCTCAGCACGCTCTACCAAAAGATTGCATGCCTCCTTTTATTTGGACCTTCCCTGACCACATGGCAACAGCTGCTTCCAAAAGGACGGGTCATAAACAGCCATCGCCTTTGATGACAAAACAGTTGAAAAGAAATGGTCTGTTAAAAAAAAGATTGTAAAAGAGTTCAATAATGAGGTTGGTAAAAGAGTTCAAAAAAGAGGTCGTAAAAGAGTTCAAAAAGAGGTTTGTATAATAGTTTAAAAAAGCGGTGCCTGAAGGGGAGTCAGGCCCTGTTTCCTCTCCGCTTTGTAGTTCTTGGGTCACGACTGTATCTTTCTGTTGATTACAATACATGAAAGAAAGAACACCTTCATGTTCCTTCCAATCCTACACAGTGGACTTTTACAAGCCTTCTTCTTGGGAGGTCCAAATACATGTTTTTGCTATCACTCATTTCAACACACAGTTTCTCTGATAACTTAGATACAATTACTCTAACAATGATACAATACTGTCATTATTGTTGATATTTGTATTGATCCGTTCACCTTGTTTACGTTCAAGAGCTTAGGAGTAGACATTGTGTATTGCGGTGATGCTCAAACGGCCTTCTCCATCTAGTGGTACGCCAAAAAAATCACCTAGTTAAATATTGAAACACAGTGTTACTGTTCAAATTGTGTGTAATTTTACAGTCGCCAAAAATATTAAGTATACTTATTAAGAAAAACAATACTCTTCCTTGTTTTCAATGAATATATAGGCCTCCTACTGTATTTTGATTAATCAATCAATCAATGTTTATTTATATAGCCCTACATCACAAGTGTCTCAAAGGGCTGCTCAAGCCACAACAACATCCCCGGTTCAGATCCCACATCAGGGCAAGGAAAAACTCAACCCAATGGAACAATGAGAAACCTTGGAGAGGACCGCGGATGAGTGCACCGGGCGACCGGTCCAATGGACGTCGAGTGGATCTAGCATAATATTGTGATAGTCCAGTCCATAGTGGATCTAACATAAAAGTGAGAGTCCAGTCCATAGT
Source organism: Nerophis ophidion (assembly GCF_033978795.1). Taxonomy (NCBI): domain Eukaryota; kingdom Metazoa; phylum Chordata; class Actinopteri; order Syngnathiformes; family Syngnathidae; genus Nerophis; species Nerophis ophidion. The sequence continues at coordinate 83,013,296 of NC_084611.1, forward strand.
GGGGCCAGCAGGAGACCATCCCGAGCGGAGACTGGAGCGCAGAGACGTCCCCCAACCGATGCACAGGCGAGTGGTCCACCCCGGGTCCTGACTTTAGACAGCCAGCGCTTCATCCATGGCCACCGGAACCTCCACGAGGAAGAGGGGAGCAAAGCAGAAAAGAAAAGAAACGGCAGATCAACTGGTCTAAAAAGGGTTTCTATTTAAAGGCTAGAGTATACAAATGAGTTTTAAGATGGGACTTAAATGCTTCTACTGAGGTAGCATCTATAACCCGGGAGGGCATTCCAGAGTACTGGAGCCCAAAATAAAACGCTCTACAGCCCACAGATTTTTTTGGGGCTCTGGGAATCACTAATAAACCGGAGTTCTTTGAATGCAGATTTCTTGCCGGGACATATGGTACAATACAATCGGCAAGATAGGATGGAGCTAGACCGTGTAGTATTTAATACGTAAGTAGTAAAACCTTAAAGTCACATCTTAAGTGCAGGTGAGCCAGTATAGGTATATATATATATAGGTATATATGTATATCGGTATATAAAGCTATATACAGTATAGGCCGAATATGATCAAACTTTCTTATTCTTGTCCAAAGTCTAGCAGCCGCATTTTGTACCAATTGTAATCTCTTTAATGCTAGACATAGGGAGACCCGAAAAAAATACGTTTCAGAAATCGAGACGAAGCTTAACAAACGCATGAACAATGATCTCAGCGTTGCTAGTGGACAAAATGGAACAAATTTTAGCGATATTACGGAGATGAAAGAAGGCCGTTTTAGTAACACTCTTGATGTGTGACTCAAACGAGAGAA
>NC_084611.1:83019115-83066615 GCF_033978795.1 Nerophis ophidion
GAGAACGCTAAAGGCTGTGCCTTAAATGCAAGCCCCCAATATAGTTGTCCAGGTGGAAATCAGTAGAAATTCGGGAGAATGGTTGCCCTGGGAGATTTTCGGGAGGGGCACTGAGGGTTGGCAAGTATGAGTATTAGCGGTGAATGCGGTGTTAGAGCGGCACCGACGCTGTATAACACCGGCGGGCCAGCTCTAATGCTAAATTGATATTGCCTCAAGGGCCAAATTAAATTACACGGCAAGCCAGATTTGGCCCGCGGGCCAGAGTTTGACACACATGCCTTAAAGCATAAGCAAGCATGCATCCCTATGGCTCTTGTCTTAAAGTAGGTGTACTGTCACCACCTGTCACATCACATCATGACTTACAGTATTTTCACTTTTTTGCTGTTTTCCTGTGTAGTGTTTTACTTCTTGTCCTGCACTCTTATTTTGGTGGCTTTTTATCTTGTTTTGTTGGTATTTCACTGTAGCAGTTTCATGTCTTCCTTTAAGCAATATTTCCCGCATCTATTTTGTCTTAGCAATCAAGAATATTTCAGTTGTTTCCATCCTTCTTTGTGGGGACATTGTTGATTGTCATGCCATGTTCGGACGTACATTGTCGTTGCTCCACTGTAAGTCTTTGCTGTTGTCCAGCATTCTGTTTTTGTTTACATTGTAGCCAGTTCAGTTTTAGTTTCGTTCTGCATAGCCTTCCAGTGTTACCCACAGGTCAGGCATCTATTTGTGGTGGTGTGGTTGGGCGGCGGGGTAGCGGCGGCGGCGATGACCAAGAAGAACGCGGAGTTGGAATATAATTACAACACTTTATGTACATATTTATATACATATTTATATAATATTTACATATTTATATAATATGTAACTACAAGCTCCATTCACAGACAGAGTCCCATTGCTTTTATGAGCGATCGAGCGAGTCAAAAGGCGAAGAAAAAAAAAATAAATTTTTTTTAAATTTTTATTTATTCATTTGTGGCAGCCATAATTCTTTCGTGGCGGGCCGCCACAAATAAATGAATGCGTGGGAAACCCTACCTTCCCTATGTTTCAATGTCTTTTCTTAGGGGCACTCACCTTTCTGTTTATTTTTGGCTTAAGCATTAGACACCTTTTTACCTGCACACTGCCTCCCGCCCTAGACAGCACCGACACTCAACAACAACACATCATTTGCAGACTATAATTACTGCTTTGCAAACGATATTTTTAACCCAAATAGGTGAAACTATATAATCTCCCACGGCACACCAGACTGCATCTCACACACTAGTGTGCCGCGGCACAGTGGTTGAAAAACACTGCTCCAGGTTACACATTTAGACACACACACACACACACATGTGATAGAATAAATATAGCTGGCAGGCGTTTCTGCACAGGTGCTGCCCCGTCATTTTGAGGGAATGCACAGAAGTAATGATGCACGCACATCAGGCAAGGTCAGAGCGCCGCCGCCATCGACCAACGCGGCGACAAGCGGACAAGACACGCCATGGCTGTGCACACCGCCTGGACGCAGGATAAATAATCATTTGCTTGGGTTTACACTCGCAGGTTTAAGTGTCAGGGTTGACTCTAAAAATGCCTTATAGGGCTCATACTTCACAATAAAAGTCGAGGAAAGGTGCTAACTTGTAATGGCCCAACTTCCTATACTGCACTACACATTTCTGTTTGTATTGTCGGTACAGGAAAATCATGTACCGTATTTCCTTGAATTGCCGCCGGGTATATACAGTGGGGCAAAAAAGTATTTAGTCAGCCACCGATTGTGCAAGTTCTCCCACTTAAAATGATGACAGAGGTCTGTAATTTTCATCATATTTACACTTCAACTGTGAGAGACAAAATGTGAAAAAAAAAATCCAGGAATTCACATTGTAGGAATTTTAAAGAATTTATTTGTAAATTATGGTGAAAAATAAGTATTTGGTCAACCATTCAAAGCTCTCACTGATGGAAGGAGGTTTTGGCTCAAAATCTCACGATACATGGCCCCGTTCATTCTTTCCTTAACACGGATCAATTGTCCTGTCCCCTTAGCAGAAAAACAGCCCCAAAGCATGATTTTTCCACCCTCATGCTTCACAGTAGGTATGGTGTTCTTGGGATGCAACTCAGTATTCTTCTTCCTCCAAATACGACGAGTTGAGTTTATACCAAAATGGATACATGGCTGATACAGCAGTGGATTGGGAGAAAGGGACAAGCGGTAGAAAATGGATGATGGATGGATATATATGTGTATATATATGTGTTAATATGTATATTTATGTGTATATAGATATGTGTATATAAATAAATATATATATATATATATATACATATACACACTGTATATATATACACACTGTATATATATGTCACAACTTGGCTTGGACCTGGATTGTTTCTTCGATGCAGATGAGGATCAGAACGAGCGAGGCGTGGACGTGAGTACATGACATTTATTTAATAAACAAACAAACAAACAACAAAAAGCGCTCACAATGGAGGAAGAAACTTGGGTAAACAGTACAAACGTGAAACAAAAACACCTGCTCGATGGCATGAAATGATGGCGATAAACTAAAGGACTTTGCACAAAAACAATTGGCTATGAACTATAAACAAAGACTTACTTGGACAACGTAGCAAGGCACGAAGCAGATAAACGAGGGCGTGAAGGAGGTGCAGCATGGGTAGGGTACGTGCGAGTGTGAAGATCCCAGGACGAAGACAAGAAAAAGAGTGACTTAAGTAGCCGTGATCATTAGTGAAAACAGGTGTGAGGCTGAGAACAAGGACGTGACATGACAGATGAAAGCTAATGAGTAGCTATGGTAACAAAACAAACCAGGAAGTGAAAAGACAGAACTAAAATGTCCAAAAAACTAAACATAACCTGACCAAAACCAAAACATAAACTTACAGGCGTGACAATATATATATATATCTATATATATATATACAAGTGAAGTGAATTATATTCATATAGCGCTTTTCTCTAGTGACTCAAAGCGCTTTACATAGTGAAACCCAATATCTAATTTACATTTAAACCAGTGTGGGTGGCACTGGGAGCAGGTGGGTAAAGTGTCTTGCCCAAGGACACAACGGCAGTAACTAGGATGATTGAAGCGGGAATCGAACCTGCAACCCTCAAGTTGCTGACACGGCCACTCTACCAACCGAGCTATGCCGCCCATATATATATCTATATATATATATCTATATATAGATATATATATATGTAGGTGTGGGAAAAATCACAAGACTACTTCATCTCTACAGAACTGTTTCATGAGGGGTTCCCTCAATCATCAGGAGATTTTAATGGAAGCATTCACATACAATGGTTTATATAGGGCACAGAGTGGGTGGGTACAGGCAGGTGTAGGGGTGTGGTGATTGGCTCATGTGTTACCTAGGAGGTGTTTCCGTCTGTGGCGGCATGTTGAAATGATTTCACTGCGCTTGTTGAGGGATGATAAATCTGGATGATATATAATAAACAGTTTCTCTTTTAAGCATAGGTTGCATCTTTTATTACCACTGTTGTAAGGTGTGCTGGATGCAAGAATTTGCCATGTTATTGAATATTCAACATTATTGACTTTGAGGTTCCAAATGTGTTTGCTGAGTTCTGTAGAATTCCGCAAAGTCTGGTTTCTAAAGGAGGCGTTGTGATTATTCCATCTTGTTTCGAACGCTCCTTCGGTTAATCCTACGTACGTGTCGGATGTATTAATGTCCTTGCGTGTTACCTTTGCTTGGTAAACGACTGATGTCTGTAAGCACCCTCCGTTAAACCATTGTATGTGAATGCTTCCATTAAAATCTCCTGATGATTGAGGGAACCCCTCATGAAACAGTTCTGTAGAGATGAAGTAGTCTTGTGATTTTTCCCACACCTACATATTGCGCTCTACCACGGTATCGAGCACTATTCTCTGGATAATCCAATCAAGACATAGATATATATATATATGTATCTATCGGCCACACTTAAAGGCTCCAATATGAGTATGGCAAGTCTAGTTGTAAATTGTCATGCAAGTGTAAAAAGAAGTTATCCAGCAGCTGTATATGGCATACTGTATGTTGTCTTGCTGCGCTCCTGCAGGCTAATAATTCCACAAATTAAACCACTTTTCTTCGTCTAAACCTCGTTAATGTTCATTGAAGTACAATTGACACAGAAATAATCCCCCCACAATCCATTGTACTTTCCGGGGGCTTTTCTCGGGGATTACTCTGCTGAGCAGTTAAGTGTAGAGATTCAATCTCTCCGCAGTATCATCCCTTATCAATAGGCCCCATTGTGGCAAATGAGCTGTCCCAAATTAAAAACACACTTCTGGAACGTTCCGCGTGCTGTCATTGTTTTTTATTGCTTTTTTTTTTTTAATGTTAGCGGATGTCTGGAAAGCACGATTCCCTTATGGAAATATTGGAGTGTGAATCTTTTAGCAAGCACTTTCATACCTGAGTAGCAACAAGAAACGGCATCAGAGGGTTGCCTACAGCCACAGCGAATGTTTTTTGAATGGTAACCCCAGTGGTTGTTTTAAGATCACTCACTTGGCAACTGTAGGCATTAATTGGATCATTTAAGGTCATTCTGTGTACTAATACGGTATTATTACTCATGTATTTATCACAATAGCGAGAAAAATACTGCAATATTTTGCTCCAAAAGTAATATAAGGATGTATCCTGCAACTTTTTTCCACTTTTACTACTTTTTTCTACTGGACAATTCTGCCAACTTTGCTGCCAGTTTTGTTTTTTACTGTAAAATATACTCTGTTCTTTCTTTTTGACAATTTTTTGCAGTATGTCCTTATAAACAGCAAAGCCTTCTTATTATATAAAGCAGTGGTCCCCAACTACCGGGCCGTGGCCCGATTGGTACCTGGCCACAAAATAATTTTTAATTAATTTTTATTAAAAAAATGTTTTATTTATTTATTTAAAAACTTTTTTTTTATTAAATCAACATAAAAAACACGATATACACTTACAATTAGTGCACCAACCACAAAAACCTCCCTTTTTCATGACAAAAACAGGTACAAAATGGTTGGGGACCACTGATATAAAGGATCTTTGAGTAGCACTTAAAAACAGGAGACTTCTTTTGTTATACTGGGGATCTTCGAATAGTATTTTATTTCAGTGGGAATTTAATAATCTGCAGCGTGTTACAATAGAAGATCTTTGACTATGTTTTGTAGTGTGCCCTTAAAAGCAACAAAGCACTCTTGCAAAATAGAGAGTCTTTGACTAGTGTTTTTTTGTAGTATGTCCTTAAAAAAAGCACATCCTTCTTGCATATAGAGGATCTTTGACTAGTACCATATTTCCTCAAATTGCCGACGGGGCGGTAATTAATTTAAAACCTCTTCTCACGCCTGCGCTTACCAAAGGCATGCGGTAAAGGCAAGCATGCGCTAATTATTTTAAAACCTCTTCTCACTCCGGCACTTACCAAAGGCATGCGGTAAATTTAGGCCTGCGCTTATAAATTTGAGTGTGATGTAAAGATACCACCATGAAAAGCCCATTGCATAAAAAAAACGTTATTATGGTCTTACCTTTACTTATAAATTAAATCCATGAGCAGCTCCTTCTGATCAAAAGCATCGAACACTTGTTTATAGAAGTCTTCCTCATTTTTATTCAGTTTTAAAAGTCTATCTGTCTCGATGGAGATCTTCCTTTATAGCCTCCTGCTTCGATTGAAAGTCCAGTTTAGAAAACTGTTTTATTTTAGATATGTTATCCTCCATATTAAAAGTGCAAGCGAGAGCAAAAAATAAACACTGCTCACTCTTGCTGCTTGTTGTCACTTCTTCTGCAGCCAAGTAGTCGCAAGAAGGATCACTAGCGCCCTCTACCACCAGGAGGCAAGAGTCATTTAATGACTCATATTTGACACACGCAGCTACGGTATATTAATAAAACATAGCTGCTTACTGTTCTATTTAGCATATTCAATAGCTTGGACCTTAAATCCTACTGAATATCACTTAATCTTCTTCCCTTTATGCGATTTCAAATTATTGAAATCAGCCTGCTCCATTTTGAAAATTATGACAGGGGAAGTGTCACTCGCGACGTGACGAGTTTGACGCGGGGGAAATTCTAGGCATATGCTAATAAAAATAATATTTTGCGAAACGAGTTTGACCCAGCGTTAATCCTGAGCCGGCGGTAGTGCTAAGCATGCGCTAATTATTTTGCGAAACGAGTTTGACCCGGCAGTAATTCTAGGCAGGCGCATACTATATATATGCCCTGCGGCAATTCAAGGAAATACGGTAGTTTTGCTGGAGATCAACAAAAATGCCAGACAAGTTTTTTTACGCAGAAGATTTTTAAATGGTGTTTTTTTTTCCAGCCTGACCTTAAAAACAGCACAGTTCCAGGATCTTTGACAAGTGCTTTTCTTGTTCAGAATGTCCTTAAAATTGTGTCGTTACGAAAAGCAAATTTCTCTCGTCACATAGAGGATCTTTGGCTAGTGTTTTTTTGTAGTATGTCCTTAAAAGCAACAATGCGCTCTTGTCATATAGAGCAGTGGTCCCCAACCTTTTTGTATCCGCGGACCGGTCAACGCTTAATAATTTGTCCCGCGGCCCGGGGAAGGGGGGATCCTTTTTTTATGTATTTTTTTTCCTTTGTCATGAAAAAGAGAAGTTTTTGTCATGAAAAAGGGAGGTTTTTGTGGTTGGTGCACTAATTGTAAGTGTATATTGTGTTTTGTTATGTTGATTTAATAAAAAAAAAAAATATATTTTATTTTATTTTTTTAAATAAAAAATATTAAAAAATTCTTCCGCGGCCTGGTACCAATTGGGCCATGGCCCGGTGGTTGGGGACCACTGATATAGAGGATCTTTGATTAGTGTATTTTTAAAAAATATTATTATATAGTATTTCCTTAAACAGGGCTTCACGGTGGCAGAAAGGTTAGTGCGTCTGCCTCACAATACGAAGGTCCTGCAGTCCTGGGTTCAAATCCAGGCTCGGGATCTTTCTGTGTGGAGTTTGCATGTTCTCCCCATGAATGCGTGGGTTCCCTCCAGGTATTCCGGCTTCCTCCCACTTCCAAAGACATGCACCTGGGGATAGGTTGATTGGCAACACTAAATTGGCCCTAGTGTGTGAATGTGAGTGTGAATGTTGTCTGTCTATCTGTGTTGGCCTTGCGATGAGGTGGTGACTTGTCCAGGGTGTACCCCGCCTTTCGCCCGATTGTAGCTGAGATAGGCGCCAGCGCCCCCCGCAACCCCAAAAGGGAATAAGCGGTAGAAAATGGATGGATGGATGGATGTCCTTAAACAAAGCAAATCGCTCTTGTTATATAGAGGATCTTTGACCAGCACGTTTGCACTGGATCTTCAAAAACAGCAAGTTCAGCAAGGTGTTTCCGTTTAACAAGTGCTCTTGTTGTACATTGTGTCTTTAAAAACAGCAAAGCACTCTTGTCGAATAAGGATCTTTAAACAGGGTTTTTGCAGCGCTTTACAAAACATAAATTTTTTTGGGGTGCACAAAAAAATTGATTCACATCTAAATCGCGGTTCTTATACCTCCTGATTTTAAATCGATTCTTTAATTTTAAAAAATCACTTAAATAAATAATATATATATATATATATACAACAATGATTGTCACACACACACACACACACACACACACACTAGGAGTGAGATTATCCTCTGCATTTCACCAATCCCCCTCAAGCCCTAGGAGGTGAGGGGAGCAGTGAGCAGCAGCGGTGGCCGCGCCCTAGAATCGTTTTGGTGATTTAACCCCCAATTCCAACACACTTGATGCTGAATGCCAAGCAGGGAGGTTATGGGTCCCAATTTTATAGTCTTTGGTATGACTAGGCGGGGGTTTGAACTCACGACTTACCGATCTCAGGGTGGACACTAATATATGTGTGTGTGTATATATATATATATATATATATATATATATATATATATATATATATATATATATATATATATATATATATATATATATATATATATATATATATATATATATATATATATATATATATATATATATATATATATGAGAGAGATAGAGAGAGAGAGAGAGAGAGAGAGAGAGAGAGAGAGAGAGTGTATATATATATATACTTATGAGTATTTATATATGATATTTATACAAATATAATATGTATTATATATATATGTACATACACACACACATTTTCAGATACATATATATACATACACATAATCATATGTAAATATATATTTTATATATGAATATGTGTATATATGATTATACATATGTATGTATGTATATATTTATTGATGTATTTATCTCATATATTTGTTTCATTTAAAAATTCTACTTTTAAAAACCATGTCCATGCAACCGGAATCAGCTTTTGTAACCTGTAACCTGTTATACTTAAAGTCATGATTAATCTACCACATAAAAAATTACGATTTTGAATCAAATTGTCATCCCAAAAATCAGAATCGTATTTAATTGCTCGGTGCCCAAAATGTCAAATTTACTGCCTTTTTTTTTTTTTTAACAGCGAATTATAAAAGAAAACAGTAAAATTTGTGGCAGTTTTTACAGCGCATTTTTGACAATAATGTACTAAATAAGAGACACCAGCGAACGCTAATTAATGTTTAGTACTCAGATAATCACAATGCTAATTAAATGCTGCGGCGTCTTTAAGAAAATGAACTAACGTCGCCTCGTTGACCTTTTCCCCCCTTTCAAGCCCATCAATAATAATGAGCCGCCATCGTATATTCATGCACGGCGAGGAATCGTCTGAAGGCTGGGAGGTCAAAGTCAGAAGTTGAACGCCGATGGCGCCCCTGCCTCCCTGAGGCGGCAGCATACAGTATGACGCCGCCACATTCTATTTTATTCTATTCTATTCCATTCAGTGATATGTGTATCCCTGCTTCTTTCTCCTCTTCCCTTATCTGGCGCTCATCCCTCTAATTCCTAATTGCTCATTGGTGCATTACGAGGGTCAGGGGGGCGCGGTTCACTCCAAAGTCATGTAGCCGCAAGATTACCGGATGTATAGCGCCGGCCGCATGCGCTGATGCATGATGGAACGCACGTCTGGATTGAAGAGAGGGGCGAGTACTTGGAAGCGCCGTCGCGGTTTTTTGCAAACCTGCGGTGTGCCATCACGCCGCCCCTTTAGTTTGTCTTCCAAGTTCATTTAAATGCGGCGCCGGCCCGCGTTCGTCTGCGCTAAAGAGGCGCTTAATCTGAGCATGTGGGCTGGCAGGACATCAGGATCCCCCGTAGTGCATTTAGGCACGCCGCCAACTTCAAATAACATTGGACGCTCTTTTCGGCTGGTGCAGCCTCCGCCTTTGGGGGCACACATGTCCAAACGGGGCCTCACTTCACAGTCTTCCCTTCGTGGTACCCTAAACGAAGATGAAGTGTGCCTGTAAAAATGATGCTTTGTGTACTGTCCGAAAAAAATGAAATGAAATCAAATTTCATCGTGTAATGATTGATGGTAAAATGAACTGGAAATCTCATATAAAAAAATATGCACCAAAATGTGGCAAGAAATATATCAATAACAGTGTTTTCCCCCAGAAAATGTGTTAGTTAAGGTGGTGACTCTCCAGGGGGAGGGGACGAGGGACTACAGACTGTGGTGAAGTAGGCCGGCTTCGTCACATGAAAAAGCCTACAAATGCTCCATTTGCTGAATCGCGATGTACGAAATATATCTCGATATGTTTTCCGTGAAGTAAAAACATAACAGTTCTAGTTACCTGAGATGCTAAAATAAAAACTTACAAAGTCAAATTAATGACTTACTGTAAGTAAGCGTTTGCCATAAGCGTTAAAAAAAAAAAAAGAGTTAAAAGTGGCACTACATGCTGACATGTGCTCAACTCATCATGCTTAATTTTTTACAGCATTTGGGAAGCCTGTAGTTGATTTTTATTATGTAAATATTATATTTTTATCAACATGCGATAGCAGGCACCCTGTCATTCAAAACTAGGTTGCTACATTACTAATGATTAATGTAACTATAACTGAAAAAAATACTACAATAGCAATAGGAGAGACTATTCATCCCTGAACACCATGGAGATTATGTAGGCTTTATGATGCTGTTACATTATTATATCAACTATCAGAAACCTAAACTCTTTTATTTAACATAATGTAATTTTTTGCTGCTTCAACACAGAAAAAGTTCATGTGAAATAACTTAGTTGTTAACTGTAGGTCAATAATGCTTGTCTTTCTCTCAGACGGACGGGGCTTTGCTGTCCGTAACACCCGCACACACACTGCACACTGAGCTAACGTTACGCTAAAAGCTAATTAAACTTCACCTCAAGAACTGCGAGCGAGCTGAGCTGCCGCTTATGTTTCTAGAACGTCAACCTGCTCATAGTGATGTGACTAGTAGTTGACTTGGAAGTGTTTATTATAATTTGGGGAGAGTCCGCTGTATTAGGCTTACCTTTCTGCTCACTACATGCGCTCTGAATACGCACCACTGATTGGCTGTTACCGCTCTGCGTGTAACCAATCAGATGGGACAATGCTGTGTGCTAAAGAGACATACCGACAGAGACAAAGGCAGAACTAAACCGAGCAGCTTGTTAAGACTTTAGGCGGTGGCTCTTTGTTGTTAAGGTGGCCGCCTAACAACAAAGCGCTGCGGGAAACTCTGAATAAAATGAAGCTAAATATGTATTGGACCAAAATCACTTCATATTCTGTACTGTTTGCTAGTGTTACCATGTCTGAGTTATTCTGCAGAAATATGGAAAATAACTACAAAAATATGCTTCAGTCACTAACGGTGTTAAAAAAAGGATCAATTGGACCAGGCCTGTCAAACTCCTTTTAGCTCAGGGGCTGCCTGGAGGAAAATCTGTGCTAAAATTATGGCAATAAAATTAAAAAAATAAAGAATACTTCATATTATCTTACTTTGGCTAAAAAATAGAACAAACACATTCTGAAAATATTACAATAAATATATAGAAATAAATACCTGGCAGCGGTATAGTTTAGATCCATGAAGGAAAGAAGAAAGTGAATGAATGTTTAAAACTGAAAATATTTACAAATCAATCAATCAATCAATCAATGTTTATTTATATAGCCCCAAATCACAAATGTCTCAAAGGACTGCACAAATCATTACGACTACAACATCCTCGGAAGAACCCACAAAAGGGCAAGGAAAACTCACACCCAGTGGGCAGGGAGAATTCACATCCAGTGGGACGCCAGTGACAATGCTGACTATGAGAAACCTTGGAGAGGACCTCAGATGTGGGCAACCCCCCCCCCCCTCTAGGGGACCGAAAGCAATGGATGTCGAGCGGGTCTAACATGATACTGTGAAAGTTCAATCCATAGTGGCTCCAACACAGCCGCGAGTTCAGTTCAAGCGGATCCAAGACAGCAACGAGAGTCCCGTCCACAGGAGACCATCTCAAGTGGAGGCGGATCAGCAACGTAGAGATGTCCCCAACCGATACAGGCGAGCGGTCCATCCTGGGTCTCGACTCTGGACAGCCAGTACTTCATCCATGGTCATCGGACCGGACCCCCTCCACAAGGGAGGGGGGGACATAGGAGAAAGAAAAGAAGCGGCAGATCAACTGGTCTAAAAAGGAGGTCTATTTAAAGGCTAGAGTATACAAATGAGTTTTAAGGTGAGATTTAAATGCTTCTACTGAGGTAGCATCTCAAACTGTTACCGGGAGGGCATTCCAGAGTACTGGAGCCCGAACGGAAAACGCTCTACAGCCCGCAGTCTTTTTTTGGGCTCTAGGAATCACTAATAAGCCGGAGTCTTTTGAACGCAGATTTCTTGCCGGGACATGTGGTACAATACAATCGGCAAGATAGGATGGAGCTAGACCGTGTAGTATTTTATACGTAAGTAGTAAAACCTTAAAGTCACATCTTAAGTGCACAGGAAGCCAGTGCAGGTGAGCCAGTACAGGCGTAATGTGGTCAAACTTTTTTGTTCTTGTCAAAAGTCTAGCAGCCGCATTTTGTACCAACTGTAATCTTTTAATGCTAGACATGGGGAGACCCGAAAATAATACGTTACAGTAATCGAGACGAGACGTAACAAACGCATGGATAATGATCTCAGCGTCTTTAGTGGACAAAATGGAGCAAATTTTAGCGATATTACGGAGATGAAAGAAGGCCGTTTTAGTAACGCTTTTAATGTGTGACTCAAAGGAGAGAGTTGGGTCGAAGATAAAACCCAGATTTTTTACCGTGTCGCCTTGTTTTATTATTTGGTTGTCAAATGTTAAAGTTGTATTATTAAATAGAGGTCGGTGTCTAGCAGGACCGATAATCAGCATTTCCGTTTTTTTGGCGTTAAGTTGCAAAAAGTTAGCGGACATCCATTGTTTAATTCCATTAAGACACACCTCCAGCTGACTACAGTCCGGCGTGTTTTCTTTTGTATTATTTTTTCAATGAATTAAATAACATTAGTTACCTTTTTCCAAAATACAATATAGAATGTGAGATATAACAGCACAATGCATATGTTTATCATTTGTTTGCAAAACGCTTACAAAAAGTGGGACCCCATTGTTAGGACTTGATGGGGTCCTGGGGACCCCATTTAGGAAATATTTTGTGCCAACACTGATGGAGTATTGGTGAATGCGGGCCGGTTCTAATACTAATTAAAGAGTTAAAGTACCACTGATAGTCACGTGGTAAGCGTGTCCGCCCTGAGATCGGTAGGTCGTGAGTTCAAACCCCGTCCGAGTCATACCAAAGACTATAAAAATGGGACCTCCCTGCTTGGCACTCAGTATCAAGTGTTGGAATTGGGGTGTTAAATCACCAAAATGATTCCCGGGCGCGGCCACCGCTGCTGCTCACTGCTCCCCTCACCTCCCAGGAGTTTGGAACAAGGGGATGGGTCAAATGCAGAGAGTAATTTCCCCACACCTAGTGTGTGTGTTCAAATATCATCCCGTAGATAATTCATTCTTTGACTTTGACACATAGGATTTATTTAGTTTTAACTATTTGGGGCATTTGCAAACAACTAAAATGTTTCACAAAGCAAACTATAACCTGCTAGAGCCAAGAATGCACAACAATTATGCTCAACTAAAAAGGAGAACTACAACCTTAAACGAAAAGACTAATTTAAAAGATTTGTATGCACCTACAACACTTAAAACCTTTAGTATATCAGTGTGTGGAATTAGATTATGGAATGGGAATCAAACAGTGTTCTATCCATCCATCCATTTTCTACCGCTTGTCCCTTTTGGGGTAACAGTGTACTAATAGGATCCAATTTAAGAAGCTATTCAAACTCAACATTTTTACAAAGTACTTAAAAGAAGAGCTATGATAAACATCTTGAACTTTTTGATAATCATATTTATCTCACCATACGAAATACAGCTTACTTCACTAATTATTATTTATTTATTATTTATGGAGCATATTGTGAAACAATTGAGAACAAGAAGTGAACAAAAGTGTCAACAATTGCTATAGAATGGGGGGAAAAAAAGCAAATCACAGATCCTGTATTTAACAGGAACACTGCTGTTTTAAAAGACCTGTTTCAGCTGTCAAAGATCCTGTATATAACAGGAACACTGCTGTTTTAAAAGACCTGTTTCAGCTGTCAAAGATCCTGTATATAACAGGAACAATGCTGTTTTTTAAGACCTATTTCGGCTGTCAAAGATCCTGTATATAACAGGAACACTGCTGTTTTTAAAGACCTATTTCGGCTGTCAAAGATCCTGTATATAACAGGAACACTGCTGTTTTAAAGACATATTTCAGCTGTCGAAGATCATGTATATAACAGGAACACTGCTGTTTTTAAGACCTGTTTCAACAGTCAAAGATCCTGTATATAACAGGAACACTGCTGTTTTTAAAGACATATTTCAGCTGTCAAAGATCATGTATATAACAGGAACACTGCTGTTTTTAAAGACCTGTTTCAGCAGTCAAAGATCCTGTATATAACAGGAACACTGCTGTTTTTAAAGACCTGTTCCAGCAGTCAAAGATCCTGTATATGACAGGAAGACTGCTGTTTTTAAAGACCTATTTCGGCTGTCAAAGAACCTGTATATAACAGGAACACTGCTGTTTTTAAAGACCTATTTCGGCTGTCAAAGATCCTGTATATAACAGGAACACTGCTGTTTTTTAATACCTATTTCAGCTGTCAAAGATCCTGTATATAACAGGAACACTGCTGTTTTTTAAGACTAGTGTTACTGCAAAAACGCAAATAAAAAATCCTGTATTTAACAGAAACACTGTTGTTTTTAAGTACCAGATGTACAGCAAAAATGCCAAAAATCCTATATGTATAACAGTAAATTTGCAATTTTTTTTAAGGTCTGTTTAGCCAGTCAAAGATCCTGTACATCACAAGAACAGACATGTTCTTAAAGATCCATTTCACTACAAAAACGCCAGTCAAAGATCCTGTATATGTCAAGAACGCTGCTGTTTATAAAAATACCTGTTTTACGGAAATAACGCCAGTCAAAGGTCCTGTATACAACCGGAACGCTGCTGCTTTTAAAGACAAGTTTTACTGCAAAAACGGCAGTCAAAGATCCTATATTCAACAAAAACGCTTCGGTTTATAAAGACCTCTTTTACTGAAAAACGTCTCTATCTAACCGGAACACTGTAGTGCTCTGCTGTTTTTAAGGACCCACTGCAAAAACATAAAATCAAAGATCCTCTATATTACTGTAGTGCTCTGCGGTTTTTAAGGACCCACTGCAAAAACATAAAATCAAAGATCTTCTTTATTACTGTAGTGCTTTGCTGTTTATAAGGACCCACTAGAAAAACAAAAACCAAAGATCCTCCAAAAGACTGTAGCGCTCTGCTGTTTTTAAGGACCCACTGCAAAAACATAAAATCAAAGATCCTCTATATAACTGTAGTTCTCTGCTGTTTTTAAGGACCCACTAGAAAAACACAAACCAAAGATCCTCCAAAAGACTGTGGCGCTCTGCTGTTTTTAAGGACCTACTGCAAAAACGCAAACCAAAGATCCTCTATATCAGGGGTGTCAAACTCAAATACAGAGTGGGCCAAAATTTAAAACTGAACAAAGCCGCGGGCCGAGGTTGAACAAATTAACATTTTGATAGGGACCCAAACAAGTTTTGCATTGAATATTGAACAAGCAAGGCTTATATAACTTTATAGTGACATGCAAAATCGAGTTTCAAATAATAACAACAATTAAAAAATATCAATGGCATGTCAAATAAAATTTAAATAAAAATTGAAGGCCTTTTTTCGGCTGTGGGGTTGAGGTGGACGGGGTTTGGTATGTTGTAGCGTACCGGAAGAGTTAGTGCTGCAAGGCGTTCTGGGTATTTGTTCTGTTGTGTTTATGTTGTGTTACGGTGCGGATGTTCTCCCGAAATGTGTCATTCTTGTTTGGTGTGGGTTCACAGTGTGGCGCATATTTGTAACAGTGTTAAAGTTGTTTTATACGGCCACCCTCAGTGTGACCTGTATGGCTGTTGACCAAGTATGCCGTGCATTCACTTGTGTGTGTGTGTGTGTATAAGCCGCATATATTATATATCTTTTTCCAAGATGGCGCTGCTGTAGTGGCTGCTGTAGGCAGGAGCTCTGTGCTCTTGTGTCATCCTTTTGTGTTTCCCTCTTGTTTTCATGTTATTATATTTTTTTGCCTTTTGGTCCGGGACCCTTTGGGACTGTGTGACAAGGGGTGTCACTTTCGTGACCTCTGTGGTGCTTTTTTTGTGGACTTCTGGATCTGCCTCCCGGGAGCCTTTTGGCCATGGAGACCAGCTGCTGGGTCTCTGCCACACCGGAGTCGCTTTGGAGGGACTGGAGGAGATGCGGATGAGGGGACAGGACTGCGGAGCTAGCACTGAGCGCTGGGACGGAGAGGCTTCGCGGTGTCTTGGCTGGGTGAGCAGGTGTCGGACACCTCAGTCACCTTGGACGTATCCTCGCTCATCCATGCGGACTGGACACTGGCCGAGAGTGGAGTCGGCTGTCTTGGTTGCTTTGTTGGGTCTGCTCCTGTCTCTGGCCATCCTCCCTCCACCCCAGCAGACAATGGCGTGGAACACCGCAGAGGCCACCACAGTGGATATGTTTCTTTTACTTTTTATTCATAGCTGTATGTAGAAGTGTCTGCTTGTACCTGCTGCTTTAATGTCTTTAATGTTCTATGTGTTCTTTGATGTTTGATGTTTCCCTCTTACACACATGTAAGAGGGATGTGTACTATGGCTATGAGTTGTTGTTTTTTTCCCTTGGCCTCAGTCTGCACCCCCTCTCCAGGGCCCAGGCTAAGACCGATTTTTTTATTTTATTTTAATCTTCTATTTTTTTCTCCCCCCCTTGTTTACCTGTATCTCATCTTTTTTTTGTAAGGGGCGCTGGAAGCCGGCAGACCCGTCAGCGATCCTGTTCTGTCTCCCTTTAATGTTTGTCTGATCTTGAATGGGATTGTGCTGAAAATTGTAATTTTCCTGAAGGAACTCTCCTGACAGAATAAATAAAGTACTATCTAATCTAATCTATATTATGTGACTGGGCCGGCATGCTGTTTGTATAAAGGAAAAGCCGACGTGGAGACAGGTTGTAGAGAACGCTAAAGGCAGTGCCTTTAAAGCCCACCCCAAATATTGTTGTCCGGGATGAAATTCGGGAGTCTCCCGGGAAAATCGAGAGGGTTGGCAAGTAAGAGTGTTAGCGGTGAATGCGGTGTTACTGCGGTGTTACATACATATACATATGTGTATATACATACATATATATATATATATATGTATATATATATATATATATATATATATGCACACACACACACACACACATATATATATATATATATATATATATATATATATATATATATATATATATACACATATATAGTACTTTACATGCAGTTGACTTTTGACCCAGGGCCACATTTTTTCAGCCCAATGCTGCCCCCAAGTCAAAAAGTTTGCAAACCCCTGCCCGAGTAGATTGTCACCGCATGCTTCAGTCTTTCAGTCTGTGTTTGGTATTCACATCTTCCATAAAATACACGAAGACAACTTATCCACATGAATGTTCGCAGGGCGTCAGGCATGCAGCCATCTCTGCTCTGCATGCACCGGAACAGCTGGATGAGGGTGGCTTCATCCAGCGGAGAGGAGAGAGAGCGGAGAAGCTGAATTCCAGCGAATTAATCACCGTCTGTTCCGCTGAGCGAGAAGCAGAGAGAGAGAGAGAGGAGGGTGAGCCTGACGCAGTGTGATCGCCACAAACTGAGAGGAGGCGGCGAAGGAGCGAGACCGAGGAAGAGGAGGCAGCGCTTCCCATCACTCCAGGCTGCCCTTCAGCATCCCCAAAGCCGCGCAGCCTTCCCTGCAGTGACCTCGGTTTTGGGGCTGGGGGGGGGGGGGAGGCACAGCACACTCCTGACCCGCCAACAACGAAGAGCCCCGCGCGGAGGAACGACCCCTAGGAGGAGACTCCGGCGGCGGACGACGACGACGAAAAAGGTAAGAGCGGCAACGTCTCTGGCCCGTGTTGCGCAGGAAACTTTGCCCCCTCACATTCCTGCAAACTGGCGCTCACTGGTGCATGCGCCAGGGTTTTGCATACTAAACACCCGGGCCGCTTTATTAGGAACACCTGCACAAGCCCGCACGTGCTCAGTTCCGCCCGGACGGGGATGGGAAGGATGCGAGAAAAATGTTGAATTGGTCGAAAACCGAAGCTTTATCTCCATACGGGGCAGACTGTGACGGTGTACCTAATGAGGTGTCCTGAAGTCCCTGTGCAGGACCATGGACAGCGACTTTTTAGCCCATCTCCTTTATTTGTGGTCAAAATCCACTACAAGTAGAATTATGTTTCATATTTTTTTATCTATTTAAGACCATAAAGCTCCTCAAGGTCGGTTACTATTTGGAAACTCCTGACAGGCACAAATATTCCCAAAAAAAACAACTAATTTATCGTCTTATTTACAGGAATGGGTTTCCCAGGGAGTGAATTTCTTGTGGACATGTGTTTCTCGTTTCAGTGGGGGAACCCTGGTGATGAATCATCATCCTTCACGTCGCTTATTTACAAACCATATTCATTAGTGCACAGCTTCCATTGCTCATCATGCATATTTGTCTCCCGACTTAAAAAGCGCACAAAATGATGCATCGATATTTACAATCTTAGTGCACTAGAAAGATGTCTTCAAAACAAGAAAACGTCTAATTTATTTCTCCATAGACCAGGGATGTCCAAACCTTTTTACTTGGGTGTGATCATATTAATCTCAGCTACAATCGGGTGGAAGGCAGGGTACACCCGCCCCCCACGACCCCGAAAGGGAATAAGCGGTAGAAAATGGATGGATGGGTGATCATATTAATATAATGGATAGATAATTGGATATTAAGAGTATGTGAAAGTTTGACTCCTACCTTGTTTACTTCCGTGATGACCCTCCTTAAAGTCCAGTGGTTCTCAAATGGGGGTACGTGTACCCTTGGGGGTACTTGAAGGTATGCCAAGGGGTACGTGAGATTTTTAAAAAGAATATCAACAATTCAAAAATCCTTTAGAAATATATTTATTGAATGTAAGTTCATAAACTGTGAAAAAAAAAATACAACAATGCAATCAATATTCAGTGTTGACAACTAGATTTTTTGTGGACATGTTCCATAAATATTTTTTTGTGGAGAAATGTTTCCCATTAAAATAATGCTATTTGGTAACAGTAGAAAAGAAAGTCAAACACAAATACAAATAGACGGAATAGAAATTGAAAGAGTAAATGAAACCAAATTTCTAGGTATAATGATTGATGATAAATTGAACTGAAAATCTCATGTAAAAAATATACAACATAAAGTTGCAAGAAATACATCAATAATGAATAAAGCCAAATATGTTCTAGACCAAAAATCACTTTATATTCTCTACTGCTCACTAGTGTTACCATATCTGAGTTACTGTGTAGAAATATGGGGAAATAATTACAAAAGTACACTTCATTCACTAACAGTATTACAAAAAAGATCAGTTAGAATAATACATAATGTTGGATATAGAGAACATACAAACCCTTTATTTATTGAATCAAAGATACTGAAATCCCATGACATAGTGGAATTGCAAACAGCTAAGATTATACACAAAGCAAACTATAACCTGCTTCCCAAGAATATACAACAATTCTTCTCAACAAAAGAAGAGAAATATAATCTTAGAGAAAAATGTAATTTAAAACATTTGTATGCACGTACAACACTTAAAACCTTCAGTATATCAGTATGTGGAATTAAATTATGGAACGGATTAAGCAAAGCAATCAAACAATGTACTAATATGATCCACTTCAAGAAACTCTTCAAACTGGAAGTGTTAACAAAGTACAAAAATGAAGAACCATGATAAACATTCTGATTTTACTCACTCATTCATTCTCAAAATAATCTGACTTATCTCATCGTATGGATTAAAATTTAAGCAACTATTTATTTATTTATTTATTTGTATTGTGATTACTTATTACTTATGGAGTATACATTGTGAATACATTGAGAACAGGAAGTGAACAAAAGTTTTAGCAACTGTTATGTAAAGAAAAGGGGTAGGATTAAATAAGCTCTGCTTCTTCCTCCTCCTTTTCCAACATGTTGAAAAGAGAAACTGGAAATTGTGATGTATCATGTTGTATGCTTGCATGTTCGAAATAAACTCTAACTCAAACTCAAACTCAATGTTTGGAATTAAGTTCATGAACCTAGATGGATCTCTATTACAATCCCCAAAGAGGGAACTTTAAGTTGATGATTACCTCTATGTGTAGAAATCTTTATTAATACAGTATTTTTCGGAGTATAAGTCGCACCTGCCGAAAATGCATAATAAAGACGGAAAAAAAAACATATATAAGTCGCATTATTTGGGGAAGTTTATTTGATAAAACCCAACACTAAGACTAGACATTTGAAAGGCAATTTAAAATAAATAAAGAATAGTGAACAACAGGCTGAATAAGTGTACGTTATATGAGGCATAAATAACCAACTGAGAAGGTGCCTGGTATGTTAACGTAACATATTATGGTAAGAGTTATTCAAATAACTATAACATATAGAACATGCTATACGTTTACCAAACAATCGGTCACTCCTAATTGCTAAATCCGATGAAATGTTATACGTCTAGTCTATTACGTGAATGAGCTAAATAATATTATTTGATATTTTACGGTAATGTGTTAATAATTTCACACATAAGTCGCTTCCAAACTATGAAAAAAACTGCGACTTATAGTCCGAAAAATACGGTACTTGAATCACTTTTCACTTTTTCAACAAGTTTTTACTTATTTTTATATCTTTTTTTCCAAATAGTTCAAGAAAGACCACTACAAATGAGCAATATTTTGCACGGTTATACCAATGAATAGGACAGAAACTGATGACATAGTGTTATATTCTTAGGTGGGTAGAGTAGCCAGAAATTGTACTCAAGTAAGAGTACTGTTACTTTAGAGCAGGGGTCACCAACGCGGTGCCCGCGGGCATCAGGTAGCCCGTAAGGACCAGATGAGTCGCCCGCTGGCCTGTTCTAAAAATAGCTCAAATAGCAGCACTTACCAGTGAGCTGCGTCTATTTTTTAAAATTGTATTTATTTACTAGCAAGCTGGTCTCGCTTTTCTCGACATTTTTAATTCTAAGCGAGACAAAACTCAAATAAAATTTGAAAATCCAAGAAAATATTTTAAAGACTTGGTCTTCACTTGTTTAAATAAATTATTATTATTTTTTTTTTACTTTGCTTCTTATAACTTTCAGAAAGACAATTTTAGAGAAAAAATACAACTTAAAAAATGATTTTAGGATTTTTAAACACATATACCTTTTTACCTTTTAAATTCCTTCCTTTTCTTTCCTGACAATTTTTAATCAATGTTCAAGTAAAATAATTTTTTTATTGTAAAGAATAATAAATACATTTTGATTTAATTCTTCAGTATAGCTTCTGTTTTTTCAACAAAAAATATTTGAAATATTTTTTCAAACTTATTTTGATAAAAATTCCCAAAAATTATTCTGGCGAATCTAGAAAATCTGTAGATTCAAATTTAAATCTTATTTTAAAGTATTTTGAATTTCTTTAAAATTTTTTGTTCTGGAAAATCTAGAAGAAATAATGATTTGTCTTTGTTAGAACTATAGCTTGGTCCAATTTGTTCTATATTCTAACAAAGTGCAGATTGGATTTTAACCTATTTAAAACATGTCATCAAAATTCAAAAATTAATCTTAATCAGGAAAAATGACTAATGATGTTCTGTAAATTCTTTTTAAAAATGTTTCAAAAAGATTCAAATTAGCTAGTTTTTCTATTCTTTTTTTCGGTTGAATTTTGAATTTTAAAGAGTCGAAATTGAAGATAAACTATGTCTCAAAATTTAATTTTCTTTTTTTTCCCTCTTTTCTCCTCTTTTAAAACCGTTCAATTAAGTGTTTTTTTCATCATTTATTCTCTACAAAAAACCTTCCGTAAAAGGAAAAAAAATGTACAACGGAATGACAGACAGAAATACCCATTTTTTTTATATATTTATATGTAGATTTATTTATTAAAGGTAAATTGGCTATTTCTGGCAATTTATTTAAGTGTGTATCAAACTGGTAGCCCTTCGCATTAGTCAGTAGCCAAGAAGTAACTCTTGGTTTCAAAAAGGTTGGTGACCCCTGCTTTAGAGATGTATTACTCAAGTAAAAGTAAGGAGTAGTCACCCAAATATTTACTTGAGTGAAAGTAAAAAGTATGTTGTGAAAAAACTACTCAAGTACTGAGTAACTGATGAGTAACCTGTTCTTTAAATGATGACGGCAACAAGTAATGCACAAAAACACAAGAATAGCAAAGAACAAAGTCAGAGCCAGGAACATCTCTTAAGCAACTAAAACAATAATATATCAGAATCAGAAATACTTTAATCCCCGTGGGGAAAAATATATTATTTTAAAAATGTTATTATTAATATAATATTAAAATATATTAAGTAATACTACATTAAAATAAAAACAGTGTGTATGTCTCTATCTGTCTATGAGGCTGCAGTACGTTAATAAATGATACCCAAACTACGAACATTTGACAGTGGGACGGCGTGGCGCAGTGGGAGAGTGGCCGTGCGCAACCCGAGGGTCCCTGGTTCAATCCCCACCTAGTACCAACCTCGTCGCGTCCTGAGCTAGACACTTCACCCTTGCTCCTGATGGGTGCTGGTTAGCGCCTTGCATGGCAGCTCCCTCCATCAGTGTGTGAATGTGTGTGTGAATGGGTAAATGTGGAAGTAGTGTCAAAGCGCTTTGAGTACCTTGAAGGTAGAAAAGCAACCCATTTGTTTATTATTATTAATTATTCATAGCAGGGAAGCTAACATTAGCCTGCCATGACAGCCAAAATATCTACTAACGCTACTTACCGCAATGTACTTCCTCAAATTTGACGATGAGTTCGTCATTGGAGGTGGAATGTCCACTTGTTTGGGGAGACACATATGACAACGCCCTACATAAACTGTTTTTTTGGTTGTCTGAAGCCTGATCATCGATTTTATGTGAGGCCAGGGGTGTTTGCGTTCGTTGTCGTCTCTGCCATTGTTGTTGTTGTTTGCCGCTGAAACGTTTTGGGCAGTTAATCATGTGACTGCCTGGCTCTGTTTGATTGGTGAAATGGAGTCAATCAATCAATCAATGTTTATTTATATAGCCCTAAATCACAAATGTCTCAAAGGACTGTACAAACCACTACGACTACGACATCCTCGGAAGAACCCACATAAGGGCAAGGAAAACTCACACCCAGTGGGACGCCAGTGACAATGATGACTATGAGAAACCTTGGAGAGGACCTCAAATGTGGGCAACCCCCCGACTCTAGGGGACCGAAAGCAATGGATGTCGAGCGGGTCTAACATGATACTGTGAAAGTTCAATCCACTGTGGCTCCAACACAGCCGCGAGAGTTCAGTTCAAAGCGGATCCAAGACAGCAGCAAGAGTCCCGTCCACAGGAAACCATCCCAAGCGGAGTCGGATCAGCATCGTAGAGATGTCCACAACCGATACACAGGCGAGCGGTCCATCCTGGGTCCCGACTCTGGACAGCCAGTACTTCATCCATGGTCACCAGTGACTGCATTTGATTGGTGAAACGCAGGCATGCGAAAGATCCTACTTTGAAGGTCTGTATGACAAAATCAAAACAAAAAAAAACGTGTATTAACAGATCGATAAAAATCAGTAGCGAGTAGCGAGCTGAATGTAGATAAATGGAGCGGAGTAAAAGTAGCGTTTCTTCTCTATAAAAATACTCAAGTAAAAGTATGTTGCATTAAAACTACTCTTAGAAGTACGATTTATCCCAAAAGTTACTCAAGTAGATGTAACGGAGTAAATGTAGCGCGTTACTACCCACCTTCTTTATCTCTTTTTTTCAACCAAAAATGCTTTGCTCTGATTAGGAGGTACTTGAATTAAAAAAATGTTCACAGGGGGTACATCACTGAAAAAAGGTTGAGAACCGTTGGTGTAATCAATCAGAAATATCAAGCAGCTAAAATGCGCCAAACATGGATAAGTGTTTCATGCACTCCATTGAATTTAAATGTGAATTATATTTATATAGCGCTTTTCTCTAGTGACTCAAAGCGCTTTACATAGTGAAACCCAATTATCTAAGTTACATTTAAACCAGTGTGGGTGGCACTGGGAGCAGGTGGGTAAAGTGTCTTGCCCAAGGACACAACGGCAGCGACTAGGATGGCGGAAGCGGGAATCGAACCTGCAACCCTCAAGTTGCTGGCACGGCCGCTCTACCAACCGAGCTATGCCGCCCCGGGTGTCATTTTGAATTTTGTTATGGGTGTTTGGACATTTTTCATAAAATCCACAATTAGAGATGTCCGATAATGGCTTTTTTTGCCGATATCCCGATATTGTCCAACTCTTAATTACCGATTCCGATAATCAAACGATACATACAGTTGTGGATTTAACACATTATTATGTCTAATTTTGTTGTGATGCCCCGCTGGATGCATTAAACAATGTAGCAAGGTTTTCCAAAATAAATCAACTCCATATTTATTAATGAAGTCACAAAGTGCATTATTATTATTTTTTTGCCTCAAAACAGCAGCTTGGAATATGGACGTCGTGGCGCAGTGGGAGAGTGGCCGTGCGCAACCCGAGGGTCCCTGGTTCAAATCCCACTTAGTACCAACCTCGTCACGTCCGTTGTGTCCTTGAGCAAGACACTTCACCCTTGCTCCTGATTGGTGCTGGTTGGCGCCTTGCATGGCAGCTCCCTCCATCAGTGTGTGAATGTGTGTGTGAATGGGTAAATGTGGAAGTAGTGTCAAAGCGCTTTGAGTACCTTGAAGGTAGAAAAGCGCTATACATTTATTTATCCCTAGGACCCACTATAACTATGGGAAGTACTATACTTCGACTTTCACAAAATGCATTATTTTTATTATTTTTTTAAACATGCCTCAAAACAAGAGCTACAAAAACAATGAAGGCACACAGCCTGAGTCCAGAGTATACTAGAGTCATAAAGTAAACAATAAAATATTCCTCCTTTAGTGCAAGACTGCCTGGCATACTGTATAACAGGAAATTATAACCTGGGCGCAATCTGCCATGCTCTAACGTTTTTGTATGAGTCACACTAATGTGCTGCAAGCAAGTGGTGAGTGCTTGAAGTGGCCTAGCAGTCAGTCAAAGCTTATGAAATACTGCGCTGAGACAGGGGTGTTTTTTGTAGTATTTTTGTTTTTTTCTCGGCAGAATTTTTAAGCGACAACTGTTTGGTACTGGTTATTTTTCGTTGTTTGCTTTTCATCCATCTTCCGCTTGTATTCATCGTGTATCTCCTCAGGATTGTTGAAGAGGCGGGAGATCAAATTGCCCGTCTTGGTTCCTCCTCGCAGAACCAACTTTTTACAGTCATTGCAAATTGCCAGTTTTTTTTATCGGTCAGAGACACTTTAAAATAATCCCAAACCATGTCGTTAGTCAGTCACCGAGCGAGCTGGCTTGTTAGTCAGGGCTACAGCACCGGCAACAACACATTCTTGTTTTTGTTTTGCTCCGCTCACGGCGGTTCGATGAGGTCATCATGCGTCGCCAGTAAACTTCTCATGCTGCAGTCGTGCTGAAACTCCTGTGTTGTGTGTGGGAGAGGGGAGAGGGGAGGGGCTGCTGATTGGTAGACGCAACTGCTCTGTAATTCTCACTACGTCTGTGTACAGCGGCGTTTAAAAAAAATAATTTCCGATATTAGATTTTAAAGCATTTATCGCCCGATGATATTGGCAATCCGATATTATCGGACATCTCTATCCACAATGTTCAGTGAGCAGGTTGTCTTAGGCATGATCATGTGTACTGACGGAGATAGATATCTACATATATCCATATTTAAGTTATTTCTTTCTATAGTCATATTTGAAATAGCTAGTGTTTTCCATTTGTACTCTATTTTATAATCTCATGTCCATGGTGCACTGCAAATTAACCTTGCCTTTAGGAATGTGAAGAGTAGCAATACTCCCTTCTTATCTCATCCTGTGCCCAGCTAAGGAGGACAATAGACATGTGTATTCCTTCCGGAGGGTGGGGGCGAGGGACATATTGAAGAAGACAGCGCTTCCGTAAGGTTTTCAGATCAACTAGGCGACGCGATTTGAATGTGTTGTTTCTAGGTTGGTCTCTCCAAAGCTTTGGAATAAATTGCAAAATACCTATTCTTGTTCTGGGTGATCATTTAAAGTCAGTTTATGTGTCATCAAAAGAACTTGGGATTGACCAGCAACTTCAATTGCCTTGGAGGAACATATGGTCCAAACGCAACAGTACTGACCTGCATTTTCCCCCCACCATGACTAGGGAAGGTTGTTTGGATTGTGTCATATAAGTGAACGCTGTGCTATTATTTCAAATCACTCTCAAGGGTCATTGATCTGGATATGTTCACATTGTCTGCATATCAACAGCTAATTTGTCGCTTTCAGATACTATCTGGTATATTTAAGATTCATATTGTAAGCATTACGCACTGAGATGCTTTTTTTGAACTCATGACGTCTCATGTTCCACATTGACGAGGCTGCACTCAGCTCGAGTTTTGACAACCCTGCCATTGACAAAATGGTGGTTTGTATGTATTTATATTAGGACTGGGTGATATGGAATTTTTTAAATATCTCAATATTTTTAGGCCATGTCACGATACACAATATATATCTCAATATTTTGCCTTAGCCTTGAATGAACACTTGATGCATATAATCACAGCAGTATGATGATTCTATGTGTCTCCATTAAACATTCTTGTTCATACTGCATTTTAAACTTTCATACAGAGAGGGAAATCACAACTAAGTCAATTGACCAAAACTGTATTTATTAAACAGTTATTGAGCAGTGGCACAAACATTCATGTCATTTCCAAAACAGAAAGTGCAAGATTGTCAGAGACATTTTAAAACAAGATATTTGTGCACTTTTGTGCATGATGTCACTAAGATGACATATAAAACATCACTAAATTAAAGTGTACTTTTTGTACAGAACGCCACTACAATAGTTAAAAACCAAGTGCACTTTTGTGCATGATGTCACACAAGATATTTCAATAACTGTCAAATAAAAATGAGCTGCATAATAGGAAATAAAATAGTGTATGTCCTTCACTATGTGGTAGGTTCCTGCGGACGTTGTCTCCTTCTGTTGTTGATTGTTTTTTTCATACGGTGTTGATCTGGAAATAGTTGCTTCGGCATTTTGTTGGTGTGGCATTGGCTGGAGATGTTGACATGCGGAGTTTCAAGCACTCCCCATTCTCTAGCGGGTGACTTTCCAAATGATGCTGCATTAGCAGTGCTGCTACTTTTTGTAGCAACGCTTTTGCCGCATAATTGTTGAACATATTCCCGCTTGAAGCCAAACCACCGCCGATGGACCCCCGTGCTGTTTTTCTTGGTACTTAAAGGGGAACATTATCACCAGACCTATGTAAGCGTCAATATACACCTTAATGGTGCAGAAAAAAGACCATATATTTTTTTAACCGATTTCCGAACTCTAAATGGGTGAATTTTGGCGAATTAAATGCCTTTCTGTTTATCGCTCATGTGGTGATGACGTCAAAACGTGATGTCTCCGAGGTAAAACAGCCGCCATTTTCATTTTCAACACATTACAAACACCGGGACTCAGCTCTGTTATTTTCCGTTTTTTCGACTATTTTTTGGAACCTTGGAGACATCATGCCTCGTCGGTGTGTTGTCGGAGGGTGTAACAACACTAACAGGGAGGGATTCAAGTTGCACCACTGGCCCGAAGATGCGAAAGTGTCTGCCGCCAGACCCCCATTGAATGTACCAAAGTGGCTCCACATTTTACATGGCACAGAGATGTATGGATAACCTGCAGATGCATTTGCAACCATAAAGTCAAGGAAATCACAAAGGTGAGTTTTGTTGATGTTGACTTATGTGCTAATCAGACATATTTGGTCGCGGCGTGACGGCGAGCTAATCGATGCTAACATGCTACGCTAATCGACGCTAACATGCTATTTACCGGCGGTGCTAAAGCAGACATGGCACAGAGATGTATGAATAACCTGCAGTTGCATTTGCAACGATAAAGTCAAGGAAATCACAAAGGTGAGTTTTGTTGATGTTGACTGCCAGCTAATCGATGCTAACATGCTATTTACCGGCGGTGCTAAAGCAGACATGGCACAAAGATGTATGGATAACCTGCAGATGCATTTGCAACTATATTACGTTTCCTTCCACCCACATTTAATGCGAAAAAAACACTTACCAATCGACGGATTTAAGTTGCTCCAGTTTCACGAGATGCGAAAGTCCTGATCGTTTGGTCCGCACATTTTACCGGCGATGCTAACGCAGCTATTTGGCAATAGTATGGCTATGAATAGCGTCAATAGCTATTAGTTCAATAGCTTCAGTTTCTTCTTCAATACTTTCATACTCCAACCATCTGTTTCAATACATGCGTAATCTGTTGAATCGCTTAGGCCGCTGGAATCCGAGTCTGAATCCGAGCTAATGTCGCTATATCTTGCTGTGCTATCTGCCATTGTTTGTTTACATTGGCAGCACTGTATGACGTCACAGGGAAATGGATAGTCGCATTGCAAATAGCGAAAATCAAGCACTTTAAAGCTTTTTTTAGGGATATTTGTGGACCGGTAAAATTTTGAAAAAAACTTCAAAAAATACAATAAGCCACTGGGAACTGATTTTTATTGTTTTTAACCCTTTTGAAATTGTGATAATGTTCCCCTTTAATTCTTCCTTAATTTCTTACCAGATTCACACCTTCTCTCTCTCTCGTATTGCCACTTGCAGCTCACCGTTAGCATCACAGCTAACGTTACCATGTCGCGGTGTGTAAGAAGGTGCGCTTGGTTTACGTCTCTGTGAGAAGCAGAGACAAGAAAGAGTGGGACGAGACTGTAATGTAATGCCCGCAGCTAAAAGCAACTGCGTGAGAATGTATACTCGAATATCACGATATAGTCATTTTCTATATGAGACAAAGGCCAATTTATATTCACAATAACATCAGTCAAAGAAATGGCCCTGCAATGAGGTGGCGACTTGTCCAGGGTGTACCCTGCCTTCCGCCCGATAGTAGCTGAGATAGGCGCCAGCGCCCCCCGCAACCCCACAAGGGAATAAGCGGTAGAAAATGGATGGAAAATGGATGGAAATGGCCACATGATGTGGTCATCATCCTTAAAAAATAAAGGACTCATGGTTGTTAGGAGCCGTCAGCCAATCACAGATTTAGAATTTTCTTTTTTTACTGCAGGATGATTAAATGACTTAATTTATTAGGTTAGTCTTTTATGGTTTTGGTCAAATGGAATTATTGTACTTTTGTGGCTTCATGTCCTGTCCGTGCCGCGAACCACTGGGTTTGATCCTTTCAGTCAGTGCATTGTGACAAGCGGCCGTGTTGCAGGCCTGAGAGAGAATTTAGAGCCTGTGACATTTCTATTATCAAAAAACATCGACTCAAAGGGGTTGTCCGTTTGAGGGTACAAACGGCCGTCAATCTCATTCTGACATTTTTCTCAATTTTTCACAAATTGTTTGTTTTAAAGGCTCAAAAAAAAAAAAAGTATTGGAAGTGCTGCTTAATCAATGAGGTTGGACTCCATTAATTCTTAATTCTCCATAGCGAGACTTTGGGTGCACTTAAGGAAAATGCTTAACTGTTCACAGCAAGGTTTGTAAAGGCCGGTAGACACGAGTACTCTTATCAATCAATCAAAGTTTATTTATATAGCCCTAGATCTCGAGTGTCTCAAAGGGCTGCACAAGCCACAATGACATCCTCGGTTCAGATCCCACATCAGGGCAAGGAAAAACTCACAACCCAGTGGGATGTCGATGAGAATGACTGTGAGAAATCTTGGAGAGGACCGCAGATGTAGTTGACCCCACACCTCTCGGGGAGACCTTATGCAATGGACATCGAGTGGGTCTAGCATAATATTGTGAAAGTCCAGTCCAAAGTGGATCCAACATAATAGTGAGAGTCCAGTCCATTGTGGATCTAACATAATAGTGAGAGTCCAATCCATAGTGGGTCTAACATAATAGTGAAAGTCCAGTCCATAGTGGGTCTAACATAATAGTTAGACTGGACTGGACTCTCTCTATTAAGTTAGATCCACTATGGAATGGACTCTCACTATTATGTTAGACCCGCAATAGACTGGACTCTCACTATTATGTTGGATCCACTATGGAATGGACTCTCACTATTATGTTAGACCCACAATGGACTGGACTCTCACTATTATGTTAGACCCACAATGGACTGGACTCTCACTATTATGTTGGATCCACTATGGACTGGACTCTCACTCTTATGTTGGATCCACTATGGACTGGACTCTCACTATTATGTTGGATCCACTATGGACTGGATTCTCACTATTATGTTAGACCCACTATGGACTGGACTCTCACTATTATGTTGGATCCACTATGGACTGGACTCTCACTATTATGTTGGATCCACTATGGACTGGACTCTCACTATTATGTTAGATCCATTATGGACTGGACTCTCACTATTAAGTTAGATCCACTATGGACTGGACTCTCACTATTATGTTGGATCAACTATGGACTGGAATCTCACTATTATGTTGGATCCACTATGGACTGGACTCTCACTATTATGTTGGATCCATTATGGACTGGACTCTCACTATTAAGTTAGATCCATTATGGACTGGACTCTCACTATTATGTTAGACCCATCATGGACTGAACTCTCACTATTATCTTAGATCCACTATGGACTGGACTCTCACTATCATGTTGGACCAACTATGGACTGGACTCTCACTATTATGTTGGATCCACTATGGACTGGACTCTTACTATTACGTTAGATCCACCATGGACTGGACTCTCACTATTATGTTCGACCCACCATGAACTGGATTCTCACTATTTTGTTAGATCCACTATAGACTGGACTCTCACTATTATGTTAGACCCACTATGGACTGGACTCTCACTATTATGTTAGATCCACTATGGACTGGACTCTCACTATTATGTTAGATCCACTATGGACTGGACTCTCACTATTATGTTAAATCCATCATGGACTGGACTCTCCCTATTATGTTAGATCCACCATGGACTGTACTCTCACTATTATGTTAGACCCACTATGGACTGTACTGTCACTATTTTGTTGGATCCACTATGGACTGGACTCTCACTATTATGTTAGATCTACTATGGAGTGGACTTTCACACTATTATGTTAGATCCACTATGGATTGGACTTTCACAATATTATGTTAGACCCACT
The DNA here is from genome assembly GCF_033978795.1 of Nerophis ophidion. Lineage (NCBI taxonomy): Eukaryota > Metazoa > Chordata > Actinopteri > Syngnathiformes > Syngnathidae > Nerophis > Nerophis ophidion. Next base: position 83,050,121 of record NC_084611.1, read on the forward strand.
CAACGTCCATTGCATCTGGGCTCCCCTAGTAGGGGCCGGGGGTCACCCACATCTGTGGTCCTCTCCAAGATTTCTCATAGTCATCCACATTGACGTCCCACTGGGTTGTGAGTTTTTCCCTTGTCCTTTTGTGGGCTCTGAACCGAAGATGTCATTGTGGCTTGTGCAGCCCTTTGAGACACTTTTGATTTGTCCACATAAGTGGCCATAAGACCCGAATTCAGTAGTGAACAACATTTTTGGACATAAGAGCTAAAACGTGCTGTCCACGCATGTGGCCTTCGAAGGGCTTTAGAGGTTTTAATGCGCCCTATGATCCGGTGTGCCTTACATATGAAAAACAGACTATTTACTCTTGGATTTATATTTATTCACTATTTTGATTATTTCCTCTTCTGCCATGTCAGTGAGTTGGGATTTTTGTCTATGGTATCATTCATTGTTTTTATGTTTAGAAAAGAACGTATTTAGTATTTTTGGTATTCTGGCTGACGGATGGTCTTTGCACCAGTGGGGCTCAGGGAATATTCGCAGCCAGTTCACGCTTTTGTACATGGTTGTCCTTTCGTGTTGGTCATCTTAAAGTGGCGTCGGACCGTGTGTGTGTGTGTGTGTGTGTGTGTGTGTGTGTGTGTGTGTGTGTGTGTTTGTGTGCACAATTGTGTTCGCTGTGTCCCACTGTGGTGTGTAACGGATGTTTTCGCCACTTCCTCCCACGGGGCATGGACTACTAACAGACTTTTTTCCACTGACTGCCTTCATTTGCAGGCAGAGAGGACCATGTAAAGATTGATAGGAATAGAAGAAGTCCCTGCTCTTCTGCCTACGAACGGACGCGATGTGGCAGAAGTCGTTTTTCTAGAGACGTAATGGTGATGACAAGTGGGGGTTGTAGGGAGGCCATAGAAGAGGCAGGCTGCGGCCGACACACTCAGGCTCCACAATTTTGTCGATCGGAATTTTTCCGAGGTCGCTCTTCTGGTTTTTGGTACTGCAGTATCTCTATCCGCACACACACACACACACCGCGATATTGCCATATTTTTGCTGAAAGGATTTAGTAGAGAACATCGACGATAAAGTTTGCAACTTTTGGTCGCTAATAAAAAAGCCTTGCCTTTAGCGGAACTAGAAGACGATGTGCGCGTGACGTCACGGGTTGTAGGGCTCCTCACATCTGAACATTGTTTATAATCATAGCCTCCAGCAGCAAGAGCTATTCAGACCAAGAAATCGACGATTTCCCCAATAATTTGAGCGAGGATGAAAGATTCGTGGATGAGGAAAGTTAAAGTGAGGCACTAAAAAAAAGAAAGAAAAGGCGACGGCTCCAGGCGGCTTAGTGTGAGTGTTTCAGATGTAAATAGACACATTTACTAAGATAATTCTGGAAGATCCCTTATCTGCTTATTGTTTTAATAGTGTTTTAGTGAGATTGTAAAGTCATACCTGAAAGTCGGATGGCCGCGGTGAACGGCAGTGTCTCTGAGAGAAGCCGAGGAGCCAAGATCACAGCTGCCTTTTTGAACTGCAGGAGGAGGTCGCATAATCCACTGAAGAACCGACTTAATATCACAATTTTCCCATCCAAAAACTTGCTGGTTGACGTACAGAAACATGTTCGCTTGACCGCTCTGTGTTAAAGCTTCACAACAAACAAAGAAACACTGTGTTCGTTCTTCTAAAGGCAGCTGCAATCCACCGCTTTCCACCAACAGCATTCTTTTTTGACGTCTCCATTATTAATTAAACAAATTGCAAAAAATTCAGCAACACAGATGTCCAAATTACTGTGTAATTATGCGATGAAAAGAGACGACTTTTAGCCATGTGTGTGGTGCTGGGCTGAAATGTTCGCTCCAACCAGTAACGTCACAAGCAAGCGTCAACATAAGCGTCATCATTCCGCGACGTTTTCAACAAAAAAGTCAGTGGGAAATTAAAAATTGCAATTTAGTAAACTAAAAAGGCCGTATTGGCATGTGTTGCAATGTTAATATTTCATCATTGATATATAAGCTATCAGACTGTGTGGTCGGTAGTAGTGGGTTTCAGTAGGCCTTTAAGTACCAATGATTGTCACACACACACTGGGTGTGGTGAGATTATCTCCTGCATTTGACCTATCCCCTTGTTCATCCCCTGGGAGGTGAGGGGAGCAGTGAGCAGCAGTGGTGGCCACGCCCGGGAATCATTTTTGGTGATTTAACTCCCAATTCCAACCCTTGATGATGAGTGCCAAGCTTGGAGGTAATGGAGTTTTGAACTCACAACCTACCGATCTCAGGGCGGACACTCTAACCCAGGGGTCCCCAAACTTTTTGACTCGGGGGCCGCATTGTGTTAAAATGTTGTATGTATATATATAATATATATATATATATATATATATATATATATATATATATATATATATATGTATATATATGTATATGTGTATATATATATATATATATATATATATATATATATACACATATATATATATATATATATATATATATATATATATATATATATATATATATACACATATATATACACACACATAGGTTGATTGGCAACACTAAATGGTCCCTAGTGTGTGAATGTGAGTGTGAATGTTGTCTGTCTATCTGTGTTGGCCCTGCAATGAGGTGGCGACTTGTCCAGAGTGTACGCCGCCTTCCGCCCGATTGTAGCTGAGATAGGCACCAGCGCCCCCGGCAAACCCCAAAGGGAATAAGCCGCAGAAATCCACAAACACACACGTTGGGTCAGGAAATAACACAGAGGCTATTTCATCCCTACAAGCCTGTTCTGCAGGTTTCCCTGCTCTCTCTAAAAGGGATAAGCGGTAGAAAATAGAGGCATATATAATAAAATCCTCTGAAGAGCAGGGAAACCTGCGAAACAGTGGATTTTATAATAAAATATATAATAAAATCCCCTGAAAAGCAGGGAAACTTGCAAAACAGGCTTGTAGGGATGAAATAGCCTCTTTGTTTTTTCCTGACCTAACGTATATTCCAGTCTACCCCGGTTTTGAGCAATGTATAACGGATAAACCACAGTAATATATATATATATATATATATATATATACACAATATATATATATATATATATATATATACACAATATATATATATATATATATATATATACACACATATATATATATATATATATATATACACACATATATATATATATATATATATATATATCTTCCATGTTATGGAAGTATTATTGTAGCAAAACTATTTGCAAATGCGGATCTCAGTCTTTGTACTAAATTGTCTGTTTCTCAATCTGCTTGTATGTGTTTTAGTTTGTTTCCATATTTCGATAAGTGTGTGTGTGTGTAAAACAAACAAACAAACAAACAAAAATGTGTGTGTATAAACAAAAAGTATCTGTCTGTGTAATCATATTTGTGTGAATCACGAACCCTCATTGCGACACTTTTGCTGTGTAAGACTTGTGTGTCCGTGCAGCGATTTGAGCGTGTAAAAAGTCTGTGTGTATATATATATATATATATATATACATACACAAACCCCATTTCCATATGAGTCGGGAAATTGTGTTAGATGTAAATATAAACAGAATACAATGATTTGCAAATCCTTTTCAACCCATATTCAGTTGAATGCACTACAAAGACAACATATTTGATGTTCAAACTCATAAACTTTATTTTTTTTGTGCAAATAATAATTAAATTAGAATTTTTTGGCTGCAACACTTGCCAAAGTAGTTGGGAAAGGGCATGTTCATGTTACATCACCTTTTCTTTTAACAACACTCAATAAACATTTGGGAACTGAGGAAACTAATTGTTGAAGCTTTGAAAGCGGAATTCTTTCCCATTCTTGTTTTATGTGGAGCTTCAGTTCTTCAACAGTCCGGGGTCTCCGCTGTCGTATTTTACGCTTCATAATGCGCCACACATTTTTGATGGGAGACAGGTTTGGACTGCAGGCGGGCCAGGAAAGTACCCACACTCTTTTTTTTACAAAGCCACGCTGTTGTAACACATGCTGAATGTGGCTTGGCATTGTCTTGCTGAAATAAGCAGAGGCGTTCATGAAATAGACGGCGCTTAGATGGCAGCATATGTTGTTCCAAAACCTGTATGTACATTTCAGCATTAATGGTGCCTTCACAGATGTGTAAATTACCCATGCCTTGGGCACTAATGCACCCCCATGCCATCACAGATGCTGGCTTTTGAACTTTGCCTCGATAAAAATCTGGATGGTTCGCTTCCCCTTTGGTCCGGATGACACAATGTCGAATATTTCCAAAAACAATTTGAAATTTGGACTCGTCAGACCACAGAACACTTTTCCACTTTGCATCAGTCCATCTTAGATGATCTCGGGCCTAGAGAAGCCGGCGGCGTTTCTGGATGTTGTTGATAAAAGGCTTTTGCTTTGCATAGTAGAGCTTTAACTTGCACTTACAGATGAAGCGACAAACTGTATTTAGTGACAGTGGTTTTCTGAAGTGTCCCTGAGCCCATGTGGTGATATCCTTTAGAGATTGATGTCGGTTTTTGATACAGTGCCTTCTAAGGGATCAAAGGTCACGGTCATTCAATGTTGGTTTTCGGCAGTGATTTCTCCAGATTCAGTTTGAACATCAAATATGTTGTCTTTGTAGCATATTCAACTGAATATGGGTTGAAAATGATTTGCAAATCATTGTATACTGTTTATATTTACATCTAACACAATTTCCCAACTCATATGGAAATGGGGTTTGTATATATATATATATATATATATATATATATATATATATATTATTTTTATCCTTCTTTGTGGGGACATTGTTGATTGTCATGTCATGTTCGGATGTACATTGTGGACGCCGTCTTTGCTCCACAGTAAGTCTTTGCTGTCATCCAGCATTCTGTTTTTGTGTACTTAGTAGCCATTTCAGTTTTAGTTTCGTTCTGCATGGCCTTCCCTAAGCTTCAGTGCCTTTTCTTAGGTGCACTCACATTTTGAGTTTAAGCATTAGATACCTTTTTACCTTCACACTGCCTCCCGCTGTTTCCGACATGTACAAAGCAATTAGCTACCTGCTGCCACCTACTGATATGGAAGAGTATTACACGGTTACTCTGCCAAGCTCTAAAACAGCACCGACACTCAACAACAACACATAATTTGTGGATTATAATTACTGGTTTGCAAAAAATATTTTAACCCTAATAAGTGAAATTAGATAATATCCCAAGGCTAACCAGACTGTATCTCACGCGGCACAGTGGTTGAAAAAGACTGAACTAGGGAACAAGGAAGAGCACAGAGAAGGCGAGCAAAGCACAAGGGAGGGGATGCCAGACGTGATGCAAACTGGGAAGACGAGCTACATTCTTCCGAAGGTTCCTTCGGTCCGCTGTTATTCATGTCACTCCTTCTCATTAGGCCCTGGTGTGCTGATTTGCGATTGCCTGCAGCCTTGTCGCTGCGTGGGCGTGCTGCGCTCAGGGGACCATTAAAAAAAATTAACAAATAAAAGCTTAATACCTGATGGAGGCTTTTTTCCTCTTAATTTAATGCTTTGAACCTGTGAAAGCAAACAAGTCATTGATGCTAAGCAGAAAAAAAAAAACTCCCCCAAGGCTTCACAATCAAAATCTAAATTCCCACAAAACTCTTCTCTTGCATATATGTGAATTTCTCCAGTAAAATAAACTCAATATTGTATTGGAAAATTAGGGGAAATTTAAAACAAAAACATTAACTATAATTAGTTGCTTTTGCTTGATGGCGGCCATGTTTTCAACCAATATTGGTCGTCTGTCAGTCCCCTAAAGGTGTGGACCAAATGTCTCAGTCATCAGGCTAAACACCCGGTAGTTACAGTTTGTAGAACGATTTCGGGAGGTGGGGCTTGGGGGGCGTGGTCGGGGGTTGGCCGAGGGGCGTTGTTGGGGGCGTGGTTAAGAGGGGAGGAGTATATTTACAACTGTCCATCCATCCATTTTCTACCGCTTATTCCCTTTGGGGTCGTGGGGGGCGCTGGTGCCTATCTCAGCTACAATCGGGTGGAAGGCGGCGTACACCCTGGACAAGTCGCCACCTCATCGCAGTATGTGTAGAAATCTTTATTTATAAATGAATCACTTGTTTATTTTTCAACAAGTTTTTAGTTATTTTTATATCTTTTATATCACTACAAATGAGCAATATTTTGCAGAGTTATACAATTTAATAAATCAGAAACTGATGACATAGTGCTGTATTTTACTTATTTATCTCTTTTTTTTTCAACCAAAAATGCTTTGCTCTGATTAGGGGGTACTTAAATAAATGATAAATGGGTTGTACTTGTATAGCGATTTTCTACCTTCAAGGTACTCAAAGCACTTTGACACTACTTCCACATTTACCCATTCACACACACATTCACACACTGATGGAGGGAGCTGCCATGCAAGGCGCTAACCAGCACCCATCAGGAGCAAGGGTGAAGTGTCTTGCTCAGGACACAACGGACATGACAAAGTTGGTACTAGGTGGGGATTGAACCAGGGACCCTCGGGTTGCGCACGGCCACTCTCCCACTGCGCCACGCCGTCCCTTGAATTAAAAAAATGTTCACAGGGGTTACATCTCTGAAAAAAGGTTGAGAACTACTGCTCCAAAAGCCGTTGATGTTATTGTCACATATGAATGCACAGTAGATGGCAGTATTGTATAGGGACGGCGTGGCGCAGTGGGGAGAGTGGCTGTGCGCTACCCGAGCGTCCCTGGTTCAATTCCCACCTAATACCTACCTCGTCACGTCCGTTGTGTCCTGAGCAAGACACTTCACCCTTGCTCCTGATGGGTGCTCGTTGGCGCCTTGCATGGCAGCTCCCTCCATCAGTGTGTGAATGTGTGTGTGAATGGGTAAATGTGGAAGTAGTGTCAAAGCGCTTTGAGTACCTTGAAGGTAGAAAAGCGCTATACAAGTACAACCCATTTATCATTTATCATTTATTGTCCTGCTGAGGAGTGTCACAACATTGCTTTTTACGGCAGACAAACTGCTTTACGTTAGACGAAAACGTGACTGCTGTTGTTGTGTGTTGTTGCCGCTCTGGGAGGACGTTAATGAGACTGCCTAACAATAAACCCACATAAGAAACCATCAACTCGCCCTCGATTATTCTACAGTAATAACGTCATTGGGCAGGCACTCTGTTTATATTGTGGGAAAGCGGACGTGAAAACAGGCTGTCGACACGCATGAAGTTGGAGGGGGCGTGGCCTCCAGCTCAACCTGAATTTCGGGAGATTTTCGGGAGAAAATTTGTCCCCGGGAGGTTTTCATGAGAGTTGCTGAATTTCGGGAGTCTCCTGGAAAATCCGGGAGGGTTGGCAAGCACGTGAGAATTTTCAAGTCAACCCGACTTACGGGGTGAGACGTGGCACGGTTGTCCGTCGAAAATGATATCTTCGGATGGTGTACCTAATGAAGTGTCCAGCACAGAGAAGTGACTTAAGTGGCGCCAGTGAGTGTCCGCCGTAATGAAAAGTGACAATTTGGCGTAAAAGAACTGTCACAACGTCCCGTAGGAAGAACATGAATCAAAAGCGACGGCTTTCATGTTCTGCTGTTTCATTTAAAACCTTTTTTTTTTTTTTTTGGTAACTTTTTCTCTGTCTCCTACTGTACTGTGAGCCATCTCTCCTCGGAATAGCTGGCCTGAAGGCAGCCCTGTAGGCTCGGCGCTCTCTCGGAATGCTGAGGAAAAACACAAGCGTGCTGATGGGAGATATAGAGCACCGAACTCTACTTCTTTTTGACCGTTTTGTCCTGCCTATTTACTATTAAGTGCAATATTAACACTTGTGTGGTGTTCGGGTCCTTTAGCAATCAATCAATCAATCAATCAATCAATCAATCAATCAATGTTTACTTATAAAGCCCTAAATCACTAGTGTCTCAAAGGGCTGCACAAACCACAACACAAACCACTACGACGTCCTCGGTAGGCCCACATAAGGGCAAGAAAAATTCACACCCAGTGGGACGTCGGTGACAATGATGACTATGAGAACCTTGGAGAGGACGAAAGCAATGGATGTCGAGCGGGTCTAACATGATACTGTGAAAGTTCAATCCATAATGGATCCAACGCAGTCGCGAGAATCCAGTCCAAAGCGGATCCAACACAGCAGCGAGAGTCCCGTTCACAGCGGAGCCAGCAGGAAACCATCCCAAGCGGAGCCGGATCAGCAGCGCAGAGATGTCCCCAGCCGATACACAGACAAGCAGTACATGGCCACCGGATCGGACCGGACCCCCTCCACAAGGGAGAGTGGGACATAGGAGAAAAAGAAAAGAAACGGCAGATCAACTGGTCTAAAAATGGAGTCTGTTTAAAGGCTAGAGTACACAAATTAGTTTTAAGGTGAGACTTAAATGCTTCTACTGAGGTGGCATCTCGAATTGTTACCGGGAGGGCATTCCAGAGTACTGGAAAACGCTCTATAGCCCGCAGACTTTTTTGGGGGCTTTACTACTGCAGCCATCTCCCAACATCGCAACCATTGTGGTAGTTCTTAAAATCTACCGTTATCCGCCTGCTCCGCTGTTGAGGTCTTCGCCGTATCCCTGGCTAGGGGGCAGTCAGGTACTAGGCCTTTGCCAAGGGCCACCTGGGGTAACAGTAGTAAAGGGGTTAACCTCATTGTTAGAATAATTTTATCGAAGTTATCAGAAAGACTTTGTGTTGAAATGAGTTTCCAGCGAGAAGACCAAAAGCTGTCTTTGAAACCTAGCAAGAAGAAGGCTTGTAAAACGAAAGCAACATTTTCTGTTTCTTTCATGTATTGTAATCAACAGAAAGATATTGTTTTAAGCCAAGGACTACAAAGCGGAGAGAAGGCAGGATCTGCCCAAGTTCCAGACGATCTCTTTTTGAACCTCCTTTTTCAACTGTTTTACAAACCTCTTTTTGAACTCTTTCACAACTTTTTCTGTGAACCGTTTACGACCTTTCATTTAAGAACTGTTGTAATTAAAGGCCATGGCTGTTTACGACCTCGTCCCTGAGAAGCAGCTGTTGACATGTGGTCAGAGAAAGTCCAAATAAAAGAAGCAGGCGTGCAATCTCTTGGCGGAGCGTAACGACACTGTAAAAGAGTACAGATGTCCAAGCGTCTCCCCTCAAATTGAGCCAAATCGAATTCTGTCTCTGTTAAATTCCTTGCTTCTTGTCTTGTTTAATAGATGTCGTAAGTGTTTGAACCTGACACTTCTAGTGCCCCAAGACCCCATAGAGGAGCCTCCACTGCCGGATGCACTTTAACATCATGCCCAGGAATGTCCTCGTTCTTCCAGATTTTCCCGGTTGCCCAACGGCTGACATTGGTCCTGGTTGACCCAGAAAAGCACTCCGATCCGAAATACCTCTATCACTTATTGGATCTTAACCATTCGCCCTGACCAGGATTTGAACCCTGGTCTTGAATATCAAATTGGGGTGTGATATAACATGCCACCTCATTAAATGATGGAATAATACATTATGCGTTAAGGATAAACGATATCAGACACCGTGGCTGTCGGCTAGCTGGCTGTCAGCGTTCTTCCTCCTCCAAGTGTGTTTAAGGGAAGGAAAAATATGCCATTCCAATCCCCGCTGACTCGGTGTGAATACATTATTATTATCTCTGCCAGGAGGGGAGGGTATTCGCTGGGGCATAGCTCTAAAAAGTTATGGATGGATTTGGCTCAAACTTTCAAGAAATGTCTGCAACGGGACAAGGAACACATGATTAGATTTTGGCGTTGATACGGATCAATTCTACAACGTTACCTTACAAGGCTGAATTTGTGTGTGTGTGTGTGCTAGCGGCCCCGCCTCCTCCTACAGAGACAAAGCCCCCGTTTACAGTGCTTCAAATCTGATCTTGTGACATCAGATCCAGGCCTCAATCAGGAGGTCGTCCTGAATCCGATCAGAATCTGATCTTTTCAAATGTGACTTCAGTCTAAACGCAATGCAACCTGAATGTGACTTTTTCGTCAGCTTTGGGCAAGCTCCGTCATTCGTGTGCGCAGTGTGAGCGATGTCTGCAAATTTGCGTTGAATCACTTGTCAATAGTGCGCAAATAATAGGCAGTATGTTATCTATGAATATGGTATTTTCCGGACTAAAAGGCGCACTTAAAATCCTTTAATTTTCCCAAAACTCGACAGCGCGCCTTGTATCCTGGTGCGCCTTGTCAGGTTCAAACACTGATGACATCTATTAAACAAGACAAGAAGCAAGGAATTAAATAGAGGCGGAATTAAATTATGCTCAATTGAGGAGAAACACTCTGACGAAAGATTGTACGCCTCTTCTTTTATTTGGACTTTCCCTGATTACATGGCAACAGCTGTTTCTAAGGGAGAGGGGGTTGTAAACAGCCATGGCTTTTGGTCACGAAACAGTTCAAAGAAAAGGTCGTAAACAGTCGTTGCCCTCTGTCACAAAACAGTTCAAAGAAAAGGTGCCTGGAGGGGGGGTCAGGTCCTGCTTCCTCTCCAAATCGTTGATCTTGGGTCAAGACAAAATCTTCCTGTGGATTACAATACATCAAAGAAACCGACACCTTTATGTCGCTTCCGATCGTACACAGTGGAGTTTTACAAGTCTTTTGCTTGGTAGGATCAAAGACAGCTTTTGTCTGCTCGCCGGGAACTCATTGAAACACAAAGTTTTGTGATTACTTACATACAATTGTTCTGACGCGCGTAATGTACGAAATAATTTTGGTTGTGCTTACCAACCTTGAAGCTATTTTATGTGGTACATGGTGTAATGATAAGTGTAACCAGTAGATGGCAGTCGCCCCTCGCAATCGTTTTGGGGTTGGGGAGGTGCTGGAGCCTATTTCAGCTGCATTCGGTCGGAAGGCGGGTACACCCTGGACAAGTTGCCACCTCATCGCAGGGCCAACACAGATAAACAGACAACATTCACACTCACATTCACACACTAGGGCCAATTTAGTGTTGCCAATCAACCTATCCCCAGGTGAATGTCTTTGGAGGTGGGAGGAAGCCGGAGTACCCGGAGGCAACCCACGCAGTCACGGGGAGAACATGCAAACTCCACACAGAAATATCCCGAGCCCGGGATTGAACTCAGGACTACTCAGGACCTTCGTATTGTGAGGCACATGTACTAACCTCTGTACCACCGACCTGCCTGTTTTCAGTTTATAAATACGGCTATTCAAGTTGAGATTTTGCCACTAGCCTTTGTCGGAACTTAGCGAATGTTTATTCATGTGGACGCTTCTCTGCGGGCAAGTCTTTGCTGTGCTCCAGCATTTTGGTTTTTTGTTTTGTAGCTTTTAGTTTCACGCGATCCAAGTGTCACAGAATTGACGTACCAACTAAACAAACACACACAGACTTCTCTATTTCATTTAGCCTTCTGTTGATTATTATTAATTACAGATGTCCGATAATATCAGTCGAAGCCCATAAATGCTTTAAAATGTGATATTGGAAATTATCGCTATCGGTTTCAAAAAGTAAAATTTATAATTTTTTAAAAACGCCGCTGTACGGAGTGGTACACGGACGTAGGGAAAAATACAGAGCGTCAATAAACCTTAAAGGCACTGCCTTTAGGGTTTAATATCTACGGCTTTTCACACACACAAGTGAATGCAAGCACACTTGGTCAAAAGCCGTACAGGTCACACTGAGGGTGGCCGTATAAACAACTTTAACACTGTTACAAATATGCGTCACACTCTGAACCCACACCAAACAAGAATGACAAACACATTTCGGGAGAACATCTGCACCACAACATAAATACAACAGAACAAATACCCAGAACCCCTTGCAGCAGTAACTCTTTCGGGACACAACCTCGCCAACCTCAACCTCCTCATGCTCTTTCAAGGAGAGCATGTCCCAAATTCCAAGCTGCTGTTTTGAGGCATGTTAAAAAAAATAATGCACTTTGTGACTTCAATAATAAATATGGCAGTGCCATGTTGGCATTTTTCTTTCCATAACTTGAGTTGATTTATTTTGGAAAAAACCTTGTTACATTGTTTAATGCATCCAGCTGGGCATCGCAACAAAATTAGGCATAATAATGTGTTAATTCCCCGACTGTATATATCGGTATCGGTTGATATCGGAATCGGTAATTAAGTGTTGGACAATATCAGAATATCGGCAAAAAAGCCATTATCGGACATCGCTATATTATTATATTTGCAGAAGTTTGTTCGGTGGCAATTCACTAAGTTATTTTGATTAAACTATCGGGAAATTGCCAGAAATTCAACAAGGAACAAGTGATTCGATTTCGGGGACGACCTGGGCCTCCGTCTGATTTTAGGACTATTTCTGTTTCCCGTTTCCATATGAGTTGGGAAATTGTGTTAGATGTAAATATAAACGGAATACAATGATTTGCAAATCATTTTCAACCCATATTCGGTTGAATATGCTACAAAAACAACATATTTGATGTTCAAACTGATACACTTTTTTTTTTTGCAAATAATCATTAACTTTAGAATTTGATGCCAGCAACACGTGACAAAGAAGTTGGGAAAGGTGGCAATAAATACTGATAAATTACAGGAATGCTCATCAAACACTTATTTGGAACATCCCACAGGTGTGCAGGCTAATTGGGAACAGGTGGGTGCCATGATTGGGTATAAAAACAGCTTCCCAAAAAATGCTCAGTCTTTCACAAGAAAGGATGGGGTGAGGTACACCCCTTTGTCCACAACTGTGTGAGCAAATAGTCAAACAGTTTAAGAACAACGTTTCTCAAAGTGCAATTGCAAGAAATTTAGGGATTTCAAAATTTACGGTCCATAATATCATCAAAAGGTTCAGAGAATCTGGAGAAATCACTCCACGTAAGCGGCATGGCAGGAAACCAACATTGAATGACCGTGACCTTTGATCCCTCTGAAGGATATCACCACATGGGCTCAGGAACACTTCAGAAAACCACTGTCACGAAATACAGTTCGTCGCTACATCTGTTAGTGCAAGTTAAAGCTCTACTATGCAAAGCGAAAGCCATTTATCAACAACATCCAGAAACGCCGCCGGCTTCTCTAGGCCCGAGATCATCTAAGATGGACTGATGCAAAGTGGAAAAGTGTTCTGTGGTCTGACGAGTCCACATTTCAAATTGTTTTTGGAAATATTCGACATCGAAGGGAACCATCCAGACTGTTATCGACGCAAAGTTCAAAATCCAGCATCTGTGATGGTATGGGGGTTCATTAGTGCCCAAAGCATGGGTAACTTACACATCTGTGAAGGCACCATTAATGCTGAAAGGTACATACAGGTTTTGGAACAACATCTGCTGCCATCTAAGCGCCGTCTTTTTCGTGGACGCCCCTGCTTATTTCAGCAAGACAATGCCAAGCCACGTTCAGCACGTGTTACAACAGCGTGGCTTTTTAAAATAAGAGTGCGGGTACTTGCAGTCCAGACCTGTCCCCCATCAAAAATGTGTGGCGCATTATGAAGCGTAAAATACGACAGCGGAGACCCCGGACTGTTGAACGACTGAAGCTCTACATAAAACAAGAATGGGAAAGAATTCCACTTTCAAAGCTTCAACAATTAGTTTCCTCACATCCCAAACGTTTATTGAGTGTTGTTAAAAGAAAAGGTGATGTAACACAGTGGTGAACATGCCCTTTCCCAACTACGTGTTGCAGCCATGAAATTCTAAGTAAAAAAAAAAGTTTGAGTTTGAACATGAAATATCTTGTCTTTGTAGTGCATTCAACTGAATATGGGTTGAAAAGGATTTGCAAATCATTGTATTCCTTTTATATTTACGTCTAACACAAATTCCCAACTCAAATGGAAACGGGGTTTGTACTATGAGAGCCTAGCAAAAGTCAGCTCAATCCGAGTGCCTTTCGAGCTGTGGTTGCTATTTTAAGATGATGGAGAAACCGTCGATCTTTGCTTTTTTTTTTTTCTTTTTTTTTTGTTTATTTTGTTTTCGTTAGCAGAATGCAAACACAAATTAGGGGTGGAAAGTAAAACATCCAGAGAATGCTGTAAAACAAACACGCACAATCTTGGAGAGAGAGCGTGCACACACACACACACACACACACACACACACATTAATAATGCACTACATTCCCTACAGGAGGCTAGTTAGCATTTTAGGAAGATTGTGCTCCGTAATCTGAAAGTTATTGTTCCAAGATTTCAGCTTTCCTGTTGCATACGTACTGTAGTGTCATCCTGGCATCGATGCTGTTACCATGACGACACATGTCTCCAACCCCACATTGAATGTCAGAAGTTATGCCACGCACAGTTTGAGAGCACACCACTTTTATACAAGCTGTATAAATGATTACTACTAGGAATGGTTAGCGTCCACATTTGAACCGATACGGTACCGATTCCCGGTACCTGAGAATTGATACATACCCAACAATACCAGTTTTCGATATATTTGTGTGTGCTAATAAATAGTTTTTTTTTTTGATAATGGCTTTTTTGCCGATATCCGACATTCCGATAATGTCCAACTCTTTTTTACCGATTCCGATATCAACCGATACCGATACATACAGTCGTGGAATTAACACATTATTATGCCTAATTTTGTTGTGATGCCCCCGCTGGATGCATTAAACAATGTAACTTTACCATGAATTTATTAACGTGGACCTATTTATTAACGTGAAAAACTTATTCGGGTGTTACCATTTAGTGGTCAATTGTACGGAATATGTACTGTACTTTGCAATCTACTAATAAAAGTTTCAATCAATCAATCAAAAACAAGGTTTTCCAAAAAAAGAGAGAACAACTTAAACTCCAGTTATGGAATAAAAAATGCCAATATGGCACTGCGGGGTTTGGTGATAGCGAGGATGTATATTTTAGCGTCCCGGAAGAGGTAGTGCTGCAAGGGATTCTGGGTATTTGTCCTGTCATTCGTGTTTGGTGTGGGTTCACAGTGTGGCGCATATTTGTACCAGTGTTAAAGTTGTTTATACGGCCACCCTCAGTGTGACCTGTATGTCTGTTGACCAAGTATGCATTGCATTCACTTGTGTGTGTGTGTGTGTGCAAAAGCCGCATATATTATGTGACTGGGCCGGTACACAAAGGCAGTGCCTTTAAGGTTTATTGGCGCTCTGTACTTCTCCCTCGTGACGTTTTGAAAAGTCATAAATTCTACTTTTTGAAACAGATACCTAAATTTTGAAACCGATACTGATAATTTCCGATATTACATCTTAAAGCATTTATCGGCCGATAATATCTCTAGTTTTTGACAAATAAAATCTCACTTTTGTTGCAACATTTAAAAATGACCGGATTACATAACTGCTGTCCAGTTGTTTTATATTATTTTATTATCTAATTTCTGATTCTCAATTACAGTATCAAGTCCAAGACGTTAAATGGCAGTAGTGTACATACTTTATGATGTGGATTTTTTTAGGTTTTGTTTCGCCCTAAAAAGTACTCATCACGCACAAGCTGTTTTATTGTAATGTGTATCTTAATTGTAGTTTTCATTGACAAATTTTGTAAGTGTTGAAATTGCCATGTAAAATCGCTAATGCTAAGCAGTAGCACATCCACAGCAAAGCCAATGTATGTTAGCGTCGAGCTAGTGCACTTTTGGAAAAGTGGAGTCCTACTTATTTGAGCATTATTGCAACATTACCTAGAGGTAGTCTGGCTGGGTCGGCTCTCAGTGCTGCTGGGGTGAACGTGAGTCGGCGACAAGGCGTGAAGTCACGCGCAACCTAGGTACCGAAAAATATCACCGTTGAATTTTAGTTGTTTCGGTCCGTTCCAAAAAAGTACCGGATTCGGTGTTCATCCCTACTCATAATGCAGTAAGTTAAATGATGACTAGCTTGTGTGCTATTGTTTGCTTAGCTGCTGTGTAACCGCTGGCTCCTAGTAGCCTCTAACCTACCAGGTAAGACCGGGGGGATGCGTTTCGAGCCAAAAAAGTACCAGATTTGATATCTATCCCTACTCATAACACAGTAAGTTGAATGATGCGGAAACGTTTGTTACTGGATACTTTCTAACACGTTTCCGCCTGGGAGACTTTGTATGTTAAAGTAATTTGCAACTATAATTGTTTGATACTTGTTCACATTGACAAATGTGCTCTTTTAGACGGCAATATTGTTCAATCAAGGACATATATCTAGCTTGTGTGCCATTGTGTGCTTAGGTGCTGTGTAGCTGCTGGCTCCTAGTAGCCTCTAACTTACCAGGTAGGACCGGGGGGGGCAGTTGCATTTAGGGCCAAAAAAGTACCAGATTTGGTATACATCCCTACTCATGACGCAGTAAGTTGAATTATGCTGGCACGTTTTTTACAGGATACTTTCTAACACGTTTTTGCCTGGGAGATGTAACGATTGCTGGGCAGTGTAATGCGGGATTGTTCTTCCAAGGATGCAGTCGGGCAACGAACACAGCGTACGGTAAGAAATGATTGAT
>NC_084611.1:83071615-83144115 GCF_033978795.1 Nerophis ophidion
TTGAGCTTTCATTTTCCTGCCGATTGAATCTGCTCTCATGAACCTGTGCCCTTTCTCCAGATATTTTATCACAATCTCGGGCGGGCCCCATTCTGCGTTTGCACATCGGGCAAGAGCCGTGTAAAGCGTCCAGTTTTTATTTTGACCTCCACAGTTATCTGCCCAAAAGAGTATGCAAGGGGAAGAAGAATCAAGAACTTTTACGCCTGTGTGGCATCGTGGTACCGGGTTCGATTCCCTGGAGGATGCGTCAAAATTGAACACAGCATAGGTAAGTTTTAACAGATTGATTCTACAAAAGGATCTAAGAAACAAAACACTGGGGCTAACAAAAGCAAACCAAAGACGCTAATATGAGGACTAGGTGATACAAAATGCAGACTAAACTGACCCGTAGGCACAAAAGAGAAAACAAAACCTTCAGCATGAGAACTGGAATGAACAATGGCTAGTCTTTTGAATCTGCATTCAAAAGACTCTGGCTTATTAGTGATTCCTAGAGCCCCAAAAAAGTCTGCGGGCTATAGAGCGTTTTCCGTTCGGGCTCCAGTACTCTGGAATGCCCTCCCTGTAACAGTTCGAGATGCTACCTCAGTAGAAGCATTTAAGTCTCACCTTAAAACTCATCTGTATACTCTAGCCTTTAAATAGACCTCCTTTTTAGACCAGTTGATCTGCCGCTTCTTTTCTTTCTCCTATGCCCCCCCCCTCCCTTGTGGAGGGGGTCCGGTCCGATGACCATGGATGAAGTACTGGCTGTCAAGAGTCGAGACCCAGGATGGACCGCTCGTCGGGACCCAGGATGGACCGCTCGCCTGTATCGATTGGGGACATCTCTACGCTGCTGACCCGCCTCCGCTTGAGATGGTCTCCTGTGGACGGGACTCTCGCTGCTGTCTTGGATCCGCTTTGAACTGAACTCTCGCGGCTGTGTTGGAGCCACTATGGATTGAACTTTCACAGTATCATGTTAGACCCGCTCGACATCCATTGCTTTCGGTCCCCTAGAGGGGGGGGGGGGTTGCCCACATCTGAGGTCCTCTCCAAGGTTTCTCATAGTCAGCATTGTCACTGGCGTCCCACTGGATGTGAATTCTCCCTGCCCACTGGGTGTGAGTTTTCCTTGCCCTTTTGTGGGTTCTTCCGAGGATGTTGTAGTCGTAATGATTTGTGCAGTCCTTTGAGACATTTGTGATTTGGGGCTATATAAATAAACATTGATTGATTGATAGCGTAAAAAGCTTAGCGAGAATATACATACATGAAAAGAACAACAATACATTTAATGAAGGTGCTTGCAACGTCCTGGGCCAATCTTCCAAATATCCCCTGCTGCCATAATATCACATAATCAGGTTGACCATTCGTGCAAATGTCTCATTAAAGACAATAAGGCGACTGACAAAGAAGCTCCGATTGGTCCCTTGAGATACTAGGTTTTTCTGTTGTACCTACGCGGTTATGTGGTAGTTGCTAGGTCCTGCCATGCGCGTAACAGCTTACTTACGGAACAAATTACAATATCGCATACACTAATGTAAAGCATTAGGAACTCCAAAATTATTATCAGTTCAGTTTCGACCAACATTGAGTTACTGGGTTTTGCCTTTGGACGGGAGAGCTGCATGCATTAAACAATGTAACAAGGTTTTCCCAAAATAAATCAACTCAAGTTATGGAAAGAAAAATGCTAACATGGCACTTCCATATTTATCATTGAAGTCACAAAGTGCATTTTTTTTTTTTTTAACATGCCTCAAAACAGCAGCTTGGAATTTGGGACATGCTCTCCCTGAGAGAGCTTGAGGAGGTTGAGGTGGGTGGGTTAGCGTCCCGGAAGAATTAGTGCTGCAAGGGGTTCTGGGTATTTTGTCTGTTGTGTTTATGTTGTGTTACGGTGCGGATGTTCTCCCGAAATGTGTTTGTCATTCTTGTTTGGTGTGGGTTCACAGTGTGGCGCATATTTGTAACTCTATTGCTCTCTCCCACTCTATCGCTATCTCTGGTGCTTTCTCCATCACCTTCTTTATCGCTCTGTCACTCTCTCCGTCACTCTCTGGTGCTCTCTTTATCATTCCCTTTATCGCTATGTCGCTCTCTCTATCGCTCTTTCTATCGCACTCTCTTTCGCTCGGTCTTTGCTCCCTATCACTGACTGTAGCTATTATCACTGTCATTATCGCACTCATCGCTCTCTTTATCGGTTTCTTCATTGCTCTCTCTATCTCTTATCTCTCTCGCTATCGCTCAATCGCACTCTATCGCATTCGTTGGTGCTTTCTCTATCACCCTTTTTATCGCTCTGTCGCTCTCTCTATCGCTCTTTCTATTGCTCTCTCTTTTGCTCTGTCTTTGCTCTCTATCACTTTTTCCATCGCTGTCTCTATCACTCTCTTTATCGCTATGTCGCTCTCTCTATTGCTGTTTCTATCGCTCTCTCTTTCGCTCTCTTTGCTCTCTATCACTATCTATCGCTATCATTATCACTCATCGTTCTCATCGCTCTCTTTATCGGTTTCTTTATTTCTCTCTCTCTCTCTTTTGTCTCTCTCTATTGCTCTATCGCACTCACTATCGCTATCTCTGGTGCTCTCTCTATCACCCTCTTTATCGTTCTGTCGCTCTCTCTATTGCTCGGTCTTTGCTCTCTATAACTGTCTATCGCTATCATTATCCCTGTCACTATCGCTCTCATCGCTCTCTTTATCGGTTTCTTTATCGCTCTCTCTATCTCTTATGTCTTTCTCTATTGCTCTATCGCACTCACTATCGCTATCTCTATCACTCTTTTTATCGCTCTGTTGCTCTCTGTCGCTCGGTCTTTGCTCTCTATCACTGTGTCTATCGCTATCTCTGGCGCTCTCTCTATCACCCTCTTTATCGCTCTGTTGCTCTCTCTATCGCTCGGCCTTTGCTCTCTATCACTTTCTATCACTATCATTATCCCTGTCACTATCGCTCTCATCGCTCCCTTTATCGGTTTCTTTATCGCTCTCTCTATCTCTTATGTCTCTCTCTATCTCTTATCTCTTTCTCTATTGCTCAATCGCACTCTTTATCACTAAATCGCACTCTATCGCATTCGCTGGTGCTTTCTCTATCACCCTCTTTATCGCTCTGTCGCTCTCTCTATCGCTCTTTCTATTGCTCTCTCTTTTGCTCTGTCTTTGCTCTCTATCACTTTTTCCATCGCTGTCTCTATCACTCTCTTTATCGCTATGTCGCTCTTTCTATCGCTCTCTCTTTCGCTCTCTTTGCTCTCTATCACTATCTATCGCTATCATTATCACTCATCGTTCTCATCGCTCTCTTTATCGGTTTCTTTATTTCTCTCTCTCTCTCTTTTGTCTCTCTCTATTGCTCTATCGCACTCACTATCGCTATCTCTGGTGCTCTCTCTATCACCCTCTTTATCGCTCTGTCGCTCTCTCTATCGCTCTGCCTTTGCTCTCTATCACTTTCTATCACTATCATTATCCCTGCCACTATCGCTCTCATCGCTCCCTTTATCGGTTTCTTTATCGCTCTCTCTATCTCTTATGTCTCTCTCTATCTCTTATCTCTTTCTCTATTGCTCAATCGCACTCTTTATCACTAAATCGCACTCTATCGCATTCGCTGGTGCTTTCTCTATCACCCTCTTTATCGCTCTGTCGCTCTCTCTATCGCTCTTTCTATTGCTCTCTCTTTTGCTCTGCCTTTGCTCTCTATCACTTTTTCCATCGCTGTCTCTATCACTCTCTTTATCGCTATGTCGCTCTCTCTATCGCTGTTTCTATCGCTCTC
This sequence comes from Nerophis ophidion, assembly GCF_033978795.1. NCBI lineage: Eukaryota > Metazoa > Chordata > Actinopteri > Syngnathiformes > Syngnathidae > Nerophis > Nerophis ophidion. The sequence continues at coordinate 83,075,402 of NC_084611.1, forward strand.
TCTTTCGCTCTCTTTGCTCTCTATCACTATCTATCGCTATCATTATCACTCATCGTTCTCATCGCTCTCTTTATCGGTTTCTTTATTTCTCTCTCTCTCTCTTTTGTCTCTCTCTATTGCTCTATCGCATTCACTATCGCTATCTCTGGTGCTCTCTCTATCACCCTCTTTATCGCTCTGTCGCTCTCTCTATCGCTCGGCCTTTGCTCTCTATCACTTTCTATCACTATCATTATCCCTGTCACTATCGCTCTCATCGCTCCCTTTATCGGTTTCTTTATCGCTCTCTCTATCTCTTATGTCTCTCTCTATCTCTTATCTCTTTCTCTATTGCTCAATCGCACTCTTTATCACTAAATCGCACTCTATCGCATTCGCTGGTGCTTTCTCTATCACCCTCTTTATCGCTCCGTCGCTCTCTCTATCGCTCTTTCTATTGCTCTCTCTTTCGCTCTGTCTGTGCGCTCTATCACTGTGTCTATCGCTGTCTCTATCGCTCTCTTTATGGCTATGTCGCTCTCTCTATCGCTGTTTCTATCGCTCTCTCTTTCCCTCTCTTTGCTCTCTTATCACTGTCTACTCTATCATTATCACTCATTATCGTTCTCATCGCTCTCTTTATCGGTTTCTTTATTTCTCTCTCTATCTCTTTTGTCTCTCTCTATTGCTCTATCGCACTCACTATCGCTATCTCTGGTGCTCTCTCTATCACCCTCTTTATCGCTCTGTTGCTCTCTCTATCGCTCGGCCTTTGCTCTCTATCACTTTCTATCACTATCATTATCACTGTCACTATCGCTCTCATCGCTCCCTTTATCGGTTTCTTTATCGCTCTCTCTATCTCTTATGTCTCTCTCTATCTCTTATCTCTCTCTCTATTGCTCAATCGCACTCTCTACCGCTCAATCGCACTCTATCGCATTCGTTGGTGCTTTCTCTATCACCCTCTTTATCGCTCCGTCGCTCTCTCTATCGCTGTTTCTATCGCTCTCTCTTTCGCTCTCTTTGCTCTCTATCACTGTCTACGCTATCATTATCACTCATTATCGTTCTCATCGCTCTCTTTATCGGTTTCTTTATTTCTCTCTCTATCTCTTATATCTCTCTCTATTGCTCTATCGCATTCACTATCGCTATCTCTGGCGCTCTCTCTGGCGCTCTCTCTATCACCCTCTTTATCGCTCTGTCGCTCTCTCTATTGCTCGGTCTTCGCTCTCTATCACTGTCTCTCACTATCATTATCAATCTCATTATCGCTCTCATCGCTCACTTTATCGGTTTCTTTATCGCTCTCTCTATCTCTTATGTCTCTCTCTATTGCTCTATCGCTCTCTCTATCAGCCTCTTTATCGCTCTGTCGCTCTCTCTATCGCTCGGTCTTTGCTATCTATCACTGTCTATCGCTATCATTATCACTGTCACTATCGCTCTCTTTATCGGTTTCTTTATCGCTCTCTCTATCTCTTATGTCTTTCTCTATTGCTCTATCGCACTCACTATCGCTATCTCTATCACCCTTTTTATCACTCTTTTGCTCTCTGTCACTCAGTCTTTGCTCTCTATCAGTGTGTCTATCGCTGTCTCTATCGCTCTCTTTATTGCTCTGTCGCTTTTTGTCACTCAGGTGCTCTCTATATCATCCCCTTTATCGCTATGTCGCTCTCTCTATCGCGCTCTCTTTCGCTCGGTCTTTGCTCTCTATCACTTTCTATTGCTATCATTATCACTGTCATTATCGCTCTCATTGCTCTCTATTGCTTATCTCTCTCTCTATTGTTTTTTCGCCCTCTATCGCTATCTCTCGTGCTTTCTCTATCACCCTCTTTATTGCTCTGTCGCTTTCTCTGTCGCTCTCTCTGTCGCTCTTTCTATCGCTCAGTCTTTCGCTCGGTCTTTGCTCTCTATCACTGTGTCTTTCGCTGTCTCTATCGCTCTCTTTATCGCTCTGTCGCTCTCTCTGTCATTCTGTCTGTCATTCTCTGTGCTCTGTATATCATCCCTTTTATCACTATGTCGCTCTCTCTATCCCTTGGTCTTTTCTTTTTATCACTGTCTATGGCTATCATTATCACTGTCATTATCGCTCTCTTTATCGGTTTCTTTATCGTTGTCTCTATATCTTATCTCTTTCTCTATTGCTCTATCGCACTCTATCGCTATCTCTAGTGCTTTCTCCATCACCCTCTTTATCGCTCTGTCGTTCTCTCTATTGCTGTCTCTATCGTTCTTTCTATCGCTCTGTCGCTCTCTCTGTCACTCTCTGGTGCTCTCTACATCGTCCCCTTTATTGCTATGTCCCTCTCTCTATCACTTTCTCTTTCGCTCGGTCTTTGCTCTCTATCACTGTGTCTATCACCGTGTCTATTGCTCTCTTTATCGCTATGTCGCTCTCTCTATCGCTATTTCTATCGCTCTTTCTTTCGCTCGGTCTTTGCTCTCTATCACTGTCTATCGCTATCATTATCAGTCATTATCGCTCTCATTGCTCTTTCTACTGTTTTTTCGCACTCTATCGCTATCTCTCGTGCTCTCTCTATCACCCTCTTTATTGCTCTTTCGCTTTCTCTGTCGCTCTCTCTATCGCTCTCTCTATCGCTCTTTCTATCGCTCAGTCTTTCGCTCGGTCTTTGCTCTCTATCACTTTGTGTTTCGCTGTCTCTATCGCTCACTTTATCGCTCTGTCGCTCTCTCTGTCATTCTGTCTGTCATTCTCTGTGCTCTGTATATCATCCCTTTTATCACTATGTCGCTCTCTCTATCGCTCTTTCTGCCGCGCTCTCTTTCTATTTGTCTTTGTTTTCTATCACTGTCTATGCTATCATTATCGCTCTCTTTATCGGTTTCTTTATCGTTGTCTCTATCTCTTATCTCTTTCTCTATTGCTCTATCGCACTCTCTATCGCGATCTCTGGTGCTTTCTCCATCACCCTCTTTATCACTCCATCGCTCTCTCTATCGCTTTCTCTGTCGCTCTCTCTGTCACTTTCTGGTGCTCTCTACATCGTCCCCTTTATCGCTATGTCGCTCTCTATCGCTCTCTTTTTCGCTCGGTCTTTGCTTTCTATCACTGTCTATGGCTATCATTATTGCTGTCATTATCCCTCTCTTTATCTGTTTCTTTATCGCTCTCTCTATTGCTCCATCGCACTCTCTATCGCTATCTCTGGTGCTTTCTCTATCAGTCTTTTTTTATCGCTCTGTCACTCTCTCAATCGCTAATTGTGATCTAAAAAATCAATCGTCCGGATACAATTTTCTCACTTCCAATATGATACTGATATCAGGGCTTAACACAGATTTTGATCCGATATGATATCAGCAGGAATCATACATACTTTTATTATTTTGTAGTGAGGAATATTAATTAAAAAAAAAAGTTTGATCACGTTAAATGAGTCAAACAGAGAATAATGCTAGGTATGAAAAACACTAACATATTTATTATGAATCTTCTGGAATGGGCTGATAGTGATAGTGGAGTGGAGTGATAATTGCGATTAGCTACAACAATTCATTAAGTTAAGCTCCTGATGCTGTAAGTTGAACGATGCGGACACGTTTGTTACTGGATACTTTCTATTACACTTCTGCCTTGGACACTTTGCGTAAGCAATATGCACCTATAATGATTTTAGAACATGCCCTTTCCCAACTACTTTGGCATGTGTTGCAGCCATGAAATTCTAAGTTAATTATTATATGCACAAAAAATGAAAACAATCTCAGTTTGAACATTAAATATCTTGTCTTCGTAGCATATTCAACTGAATATAAGTTGAAAAGGATTTACAAATTATTGTATTCTGTTTTTTATTTACCATTTATAAAACATGTAAACCTACAATGAGGTGGCGACTTGTCCAGGGTGTACCCTGCCTTCCGCCCGATTCTAGCTGAGATAGGCACCAGCGACCCCAAAAGGGAATAAGCGGTAGAAAATGGATGGATGGATGTATTCTGTGTTTATGTACCATTTATAAAACATGTAAACCTGCGATGAGGTGGCGACTTGTCCAGGGTGTATCCCGCCTTCCGCCCGATTGTAGCTGAGATAGACGCCAGCGCCCCCTGTCACCCCAAAAGGGAATAAGCGGTAGAAAAATGGATGGATGGATGGAAAACATGTCAACTTCACTGGTTTTGGGTTTTGTACATTACATTTTTTTTCTACTATTTCCTTAAGTTTTCTCTGCAATGTCTTGACGCCTAAGTTTGTTTTTCCGCTTCAGAAAAAAAAAAGATTTTGTCTTTTTTACATTCTGATGTTGTCATTTCATGTGGGGTTTTTTTCTGCCGCTAACTTTAAAGTGCAGCGGTGCAATACCGGCTCCCCCCCGTTTTGTCGTTAGCCAGAACTCTGTGTGTTGTCATGGCGACACGCGTCTCTGCGAGATCCAAAGGAGCGTGGAGAGGAACACGGATCAGAGTGGCGCTAACACGGAGACGCCGCGGTACGTCGGGGGCGTCTTGTCGTGATGTCGTTCAGCCTGCAAGAAACTCCCAACTGTTTTTTTTTATTTTTATATTGTTTTCCTTGGTTATCCGCCTTTCTGTAATATGTTTACAGAGAAGGGGGGCTTACAGTCCATTTGATCATGATATCAAATAAAACTTCATATATTTGTAAGATAATTTCCCCTTTTAAATACAAACCCTGTTTCCATATGAGTTGGGAAATTGTGTTAGATGTAAATATAAACGGACTGCAATGATTTGAAAATCCTTTTCAACCCATATTCAGTTGAATGCACTACAAAGACAATATATTTGATGTTCAAACTCATAAACTGTATTTTTTTAACTTAGAATTTCATGGCTGCAACACGTGCCAAAGTAGTTGGGAAAGGGCATGTTCACCACTGTGTTACATCACCTTTTCTCTTAACACTCAATAAACGTTTGGGAACTGAAGAAACTAATTGTTGACACTTTGAAAGTGGAATTCTTTCCCATTCTCGTTTTATGTAGAGCTTAAGTCGTTCAACAGTCCGGGGTCTCCGCTGTCGTATTTTATGCTTCATAATGCGCCACACATTTTCCATGGGAGACAGGTCTGGACTTCAGGCGGGCCAGGAAAGTACCCGTACTCCTTTTTTTACGAAGCCACGCTGTTGTAACACGTGCTGAATGTGGCTTGGCATTGTCTTGCTGAAATAAGCAGGGGCGTCCATGAAAAAGCCGGCGCTTAGATGGCAGCATATGTTGTTCCAAAACCTGTATGTACCTTTCAGCATTAATGTTGCCTTCACAGATGTGTAAGTTACCCATGCCTTGGGCACTAATGCACCCCCATACCATCACAGATGCTGGCTTTTGAACTTTGCGTCGATAACAGTCTGGATGGTTCGCTTCCCCTTTGGTCCGGATGACACGATGTCGAATATTTCCAAAAACAAATTGAAATGTGGACTCGTCAGACCACAGAACACTTTTCCACTTTGCATCAGTCCATCTTAGATGATCTCGGGCCCAGAGAAGCCGGCGGCGTTTCTGGATGTTGTTGATATACGGCTTTCGCTTTGCATAGTAGAGCTTTAACTTGCGCTTACAGATGTAGCGACAAACTGTATTTCGTGACAGTGGTTTTCTGAAGTGTTCCTGAGCCCATGTGGTGATATCCTTTAGAGATTGATCTCGGTTTTTGATACAGTGCCGTCCGAGGGATCCATGGTCACGGTCATTCAATGTTGGTTTCCGGCCATGCTGCTTACGTGGAGTGATTTTTCCAGATTATCTGAACCTTTTGATGATATTATGGACAGTAGATGTTGAAATCCCTAAATTTCTTGCAATTACACTTTGAGAAACGTTGTTCTTAAACTGTTTGACTATTTGCTCACGCAGTTGTGGACAAAGGGGTGTACCTCGCCCTGTCCTTTCTTGTCAAAGAATGAGCATATTTTGGGAAACGGTTTTTATACCCAATCATGGCACCTACCTGTTCCCAATTAGCCTGCACACCTGTGGGACGTTCCAAATAAGTGTTTGATGAGCATTCCTAGCGTGCTAACAGTTAGCATGTGTCAAGTTCCAAGTCAGATGACTCCGAAGGTGTTGGGCTGCGAAATTGACTAAAAAGAGTTAGCACATTAATGTGAGCAATTGAAGCATTTCAACAAGCTATCAGTTAGCATGTGTCAAATACCAAGCTATATGACTTGAGGTGTTAGACTTTAAAATTGCCAAAGTAAGTTACCAAGCTGCAATGCTAATGTTAGCATGTTAACAGTTAACATGTGTCAGGCACCAAGTTTTAGGACTCTGAGGTGTTCGGCTGTAAAATTTGGCAAAAAAAAAAGGTTGGCATGCTAGACCGCTAACGTTAGCGTGCTATCAGTTAGCATGTGTCAAGTTCCAAGTCGGATGACTCTGAAGGTGTTCGGGTGCGAAATGGACTAAAACAAGTTAGCACATTAATGTCAGCATTTTAAGTATGTTACAATGCTATCAGTTAGCATGTGCCAATTTCCAAGTCGGATGACTCTGAGGTGTTCAGCTGCAAAATGGACTAAAAAGAGTTAGCACGGCAATGTGAGCATTTTAAGTATGTTACAATTAGCATGTTTCAGATACCAAGTTATATGACTCGAGGTGTTGGACTTTAAAATTGCCAAAGGGAGTTACCAGGCTACAATGCTAATGTTAACATGCTAACAGTTAAGATATGTCAGGTACCTAGTCTTACGACTGCGGTGTTCGGCTGTAAAAGTTAGCATGCTAGACCGCTAACGTTAGCGTGCTATCAGTTAGCATGTGTCAAGTTCCAAGTCGGATGATTCTGAGGTGATTGGCTGCAAAATGGACTAAAAAGAGTTAACAAGTTAATGTGAGCATTTTAAGCAAGTTACCATGCTAACAGTTAGCATGTGTCAAGTACCAAGTAGTCTGAGTCTGAAATATTTGGCTACAAAATTGGCAAAACTAAAATTAAAAGTTAGCATGCATATAAAAACATTAAAAAAAACATATAAACAATTAAAGCTGCAAACAGCGATGGACGGGATCGACTTTTGCTGGTGTTTTCTGCCTTTACCCATTCAACATATCTTTACCTGCACATTACCTACCTTCCCTGCATCCTGGGGTCACACTGGTGCTTCTTTCTTTCACCCATACATGCCGGTGCTTCCTGCTATCACCCAGACAACATATCTTTACCTGCACATTACCTACCTTCTCTGTATCCTGGAGTCAAACTGGTGCCTCTTTCTTTCACCCAGTCAACATATCTTTACTCGCACAGTACCTACCTTCTCTGCATTGTGCGGTCACGCTGGTGCTTCCTACTTTTAAGCGGCCATCTTGAGACGGCAGCAGCGCAGCAGTTCTTTGAAGGCTCGTAAAATCAAAACCGGAGCAGTTCGAAAAACTCTTTGCGCAACTTTTAATCAGAAGGGTAGAATCTCTTTCCTGTGCGAGTTTGAAGCCGATACAACCCACGCGCTCAGAGGAGATAATGTTTGAAAAAAAGGTGACGGGTTTTTACAAAACTTTTGTTTTGAAGGGGTGATTGCCAACTTCCTGTTGATTTTTGCTGAAGGATGCCAATTAAAGAAATGTAGGTCTAAGTGAGACCTACATAGAGGTTTCTACGACATTTCTGCCGGAAGTTACAAGCAGTTTTGTCAGTGTTTTCTTCCCAAGAGCAATTTTGTCAGTGTTTTATTCCTAGGGGTCGCTAGAGCGTAATTTTGAGTTTTGGGGTTTGGTTTTTTATTGGATCGCAATTTTCACCAGTCCTGATGTTTGTGTCGAGTTTGATGAGTTTTGAAGCATTTTAAGGGTATAGCTCGGTTGGTAGAGTGGCCGTGCCAGCAAATTGAGGGTTGCAGGTTCGATTCCCGCTTCTGCCATTCTTGTCACTGCCGTTGTGTCCTTGGGCAAGACACTCTATCCACCTGCCACCCACACTGGTTTAAATGTAACTTTGATATTGGGTTTCACTATGTAAAGCGCTTTGAGTCACTAGAGAAAAAGCGCTATATAAATATAATTCACTTCACTTCACTTAAGGGGGTCAGATTACAGCTCAAAGAGGAAAAAATATATTTTTTTAGGATTTGCCAACTTCCTGTTGATTTTTGCTGAAGGTAGTCAGTGAATGAAATATAGGTCTAAGTCAGACCCACATAGGGGTTTTTGTTTCATGTCTCTACGACATTCCTAACGGAAGTTACAAGCATTTTTGTCAGTGTTTTTTCCTAGGGGGCGCTAGAGCGCAATTTTGGGTTTTGTTTTTTTTGATTAGATCGCCATTTTCTCCAGTCCTGATGTGTGTGTTAAAACTTGGTGAGTTTTGAAGCATTTTAAGGGTATAGCTCGGTTGGTAGAGTGGCCGTGCCAGCAACTTGAGGGTTGCAGGTTCGATTCCCGCTTCCGCCATCCTAGTCACTGCCATTGTGTCCTTGGGCAAGACACTTTACCCACCTGCTCCCAGTGCCACCCACACTGGTTTAAATGTAACTTTGATATTGGGTATCACTATGTAAAGCGCTTTGAGTCACTAGAGAAAAGCGCTATATAAATATAATTCACTTCACTTCACTTAAGGGGGTCAGATTACAGCTCAAAGAGGAAAAAATAATTTTTTTTCAGGATTTGCCAACTTCCTGTTGATTTTTGCTGAAGGTAGTCAGTGAATGAAATATAGGTCTAAGTCAGACCTACATAGAGGTTTTTGTTTCATGTCTCTACGACATTCCTAACGGAAGTTACAACCAGTTTTGTCAGTGTTTTTTTCCTAGGGGGCGCTAGAGCACAATTTTGAGTTTTGTTTTTTTGATTAGATCGCCATTTTCCAATCCAATCCAATCCACTTTATTTATATAGCACATTTAAACAACAATAACGTTTCCAAAGTGCTGCACAGCCATGTTAAAAACAATTGTAAAAAAAAAAATAAATAAATAAATAAATAAAATAAAATAAAAAAGTATATATATATATATATATATATATATATTATGCTCCACCAATGACTGAATAAAAACAAAAAATAAATAAATATTTTCTCCAGTCCTGATGTGTGTGTTAAAACTTGGTGAGTTTTGAAGCATGCTAAGGGGGTCAAAATACAGCTCAAAGAGGCGGCGCTTTAATAATAATAATAATAAAACCTTAGAAATACAATAGGGTCCTCTGTCCCAAAGGGACATTTGGTCCCTAAATATAGTGAAGTGAAGTGAATTATATTTATATAGCGCTTTTCTCAAGTGACTCAAAGCGCTTTACATAGTGAAACCCAATATCTAAGTTACATTTAAACCAGTGTGGGTGACACTGGGAGCAGGTGGGTAAAGTGTCTTGCCCAAGGACACAACGGCAATAACTAGGATGGCACGAGCGGGAATCGAACCTGCAACCCTCAAGTTGCTGGCACGGACACTCTACCAACCGAGTTGGTAATGCCGCCTGGGCCAATCAGTGGCCTGGATATTTTATTTAATATCTTCAACTTGCAAAATGCATCAAAGTGGCCCCCACATCTTTAAAAAATGTTTATTTACGGAGGTCCTGGCTGGAAAAAAAGTGTGGACAACCTTACATTAGACATTGTTGATAATGTTCTTGCTGGCCGCTAATTGAATGTCACATTTGCAATAAAGCCGGTCGACGTGACGCCGCCGCAAAATGCCCGTGTCGAACTGTGATGATGATGATGATGGTGACATTGGCGGCAGGAGGCGGTGACAACATAATGCACTGCTCATCTCACACACACACACACACACACACACACACACACTCTCACGCAAACACACGTGTGTGTGTGTGACTGTAGATCCGGGGAGCACGGTGGCTTAGTGGTTAGCACGTTAGCCTCGGAGTCTGGAGATCAGCGTTTGAATGTGTGTTGTAACATCCATCCATTTTCTACCGCTTGTTCCCTTTTGGGGTCGCTGGCGCCTATCTCAGCTACAATCGGGCGGAAGGCGGGGTACACCCTGGACAAGTCACCACCTCATCGCAGGGCCAACACAGATAGACAGACAACATTCACACTCACATTCACACACTAGGGCCAATTTAGTGTTGCCAATCAACCTATCCCCAGGTGCATGTCTTTGGAAGTGGGAGGAAGCCGGAGTACCCGGAGGGAACCCACGCATTCACGGGGAGAACATGCAAACTCCACACAGAAAGATCCCGAGCCTGGATTTGAACCCAGGACTGCAGGACCTTCGTATTGTGAGGCCGACGCACTAACCCCTCTCCCACTGTGAAGCCCGTGTTGTAACATTACCCACCAAAAGTCCCTATTTAAGTTCAAAATTGCACATTTTGAAGACTATAAAGCAGGGGTCACCAACGTGGTCCCCGCGGGCATCAGGTAGCCCGTAAGGACCAGATGAGTCGCCCGCTGGCCTGTTCTAAAAATAGCTCAAATATCAGCACCAGTGAGCTGCCTCTATTTTTTTAAATTGTATTTATTTACTAGCAAGCTGGTCTCGCTTTGCTCGACATTTTTAATTCTAAGAGAGACAAAACTCAAATAGGATTTGAAAATCCAAGAAAATATTTTAAAGACTTGGTCTTCACTTGTTTAAATGAATTCATTTATTTTTTTTACTTTGCTTCTTAGAACTTTAAGAAAGACAATTTTAGAGAAAAAATACAACCTTAAAAATGATTTTAGGATTTTGAAACACATATTCCTTTTTACCTTTTAAATTCCTTCCTCTTCTTTCCTGGCAATTTAAATCAATCCATCCATCCATTTTCTACCGCTTATTCCCTTTCGGGGTCGCGGGTGGCGCTGGCGCCTATCTCAGCTACAATCGGGGGGAAGGCAGGGTACACCCTGGACAAGTCGGCACCTCATCGCAGGGCCAACACAGATAGACAGACAACATTCACACTCACATTCACACACTAGGGCCAATTTAGTGTAAATCTTCCAGTAAATTCATTTTTCTTTTTGTAAAGAATAATAAATACATTTTAATTTATTTCTTCATTTTAGCGTCTGTTTTTTCGACGAAGAATATTTGTGAAATATTTCTTCAAACTTATTATGATTAAAATTCAAAAACATTATTCTGGCAGGCTTCACGGTGGGAGAGGGGTTAGTGCGTCTGCCTCACAATACGAAGGTCCTGCAGTCCTGGGTTCAAATCCAGGCTCGGGATCTTTCTGTGTGGAGTTTGCATGTTCTCCCCGTGACTGCGTGGGTTCCCTCCGGGTACTCCGGCTTCCTCCCACTTCCAAAGACATGCACCTGGGGATAGGTTGATTGGCAACACTAAATTGGCCCTAGTGTGTGAATGTTGTCTGTCTATCTGTGTTGGCCTTGCGATGTGGTGGCGACTTGTCCAGGGTGTACCCCGCCTTCCGCCGGATTGTAGCTGAGATAGGCGCCAGCGCCCCCCCCGCGACCCCAAAAGGGAATAAGCGGTAAAAAATGGATGGATGGATTATTCTAGCAAATCTTTTTACAATGAGTTTTCACTTGGACGTTTGCACCCTGAATTTTTAAACTTTATTTTTTTTACACAGAATTTTAAAATTTGATATTTTATACACTATTTTTTTACACTGAACGTTTTACGCTGAATTTTTACACAGTGAATTTTAAAACATTTATTTTTTACACACTGATTTTTACAAATAATTAAAAAAAAAATGTTTTTTTCACATTAAATTTTAAAACACTATTTATGACACAGAATTTTTAAAACCCTGATTTTTTTTACACACACTACTTTCTTTTACACTGAAATGTTTTACTCCTGAATTTGAAAAACACAGATTTTTTTACACCCTGACTTTTTTTTTTACGATGAGTTTTCACATGGACGTTTGCACTCTAAATTTTCAGTATTATTTTTTTTTTACACGGAATTTTAAAAACTGATTTTTTTTTATACACTTTTTTTTTTATACCGATGGTTTTACGCTGAATTTTTACACAGTGAATTTTAAAACATTTATTTTTTACACACTGATTTTTACAAAAAAATTCCATTACTATTTTTTTTTCACACTGAATTTTAAAAACACTATTTATGACACATCATTTTAAAACCCTGACTTTTAAACACATAATTTTTTTTACGCTGAAATGTCTTACTCCTGAATTTTAAAAGACAGATTTTTTACAGACTGTGTAAAAAAAATTTAAACTTTGTTTTTTTTTCACACAGAATTTTGAAATCAGATTTTTTTACACACCATTTTTTCTACAATGAACGTTTTACACTGAATTGTTACACAACACAGTGAAGTTTAAAACAATAATTTTTTTACACACTGATTTTTACTGAAAATTTTACAATTATGATTTTTTTTCTCATCGAATTTTAAGACTATTTATGACACAGAATTTTTAAAACCCTGATTTTTTTTACACACACAATTTTTTTTTACACTGAAATGTTTTACTCCTGAATTTGAAAAACACAGATTTTTTTACACCCTGACTTTTTTTTTTTACGATGAGTTTTCACATGGACGTTTGCACTCTGAATTTTCAATATTATTTTTTTTTTACACGGAATTTTAAAAACAGATTTTTTTATACACTTTTTTTTTATACTGATGGTTTTACGCTGAATTTTTACATAGTGAATTTTAAAACATTTATTTTTTACACACTGATTTTTACAAAAAAATTACATTACAATTTTTTTTTCACACTGAATTTTAAAAACACTATTTGTGACACATCATTTTAAAACCCTGACTTTTAAACACATAATTTTTTTACGCTGAAATGTCTTACTCCTGAATTTTAAAAGACAGATTTTTTACAGACTGTGTAAAAAAAATTTAAACTTTGTTTTTTTTTCACACAGAATTTTTAAATCAGATTTTTTTACACACCATTTTTTCTACAATGAACATTTTACACTGAATTGTTACACAACACAGTGAAGTTTAAAACAATTATTTTTTTACACACTGATTTTTACAGAAAATTTTACAATTATGATTTTTTTTCTCATCGAATTTTAAAACACCATTTATGACACAGAATTTTTAAAACCCTGATTTTTTTTACACACACAATTTTTTTTACACTGAAATGTTTTACTCCTGAATTTGAAAAACACAGATTTTTTTACACTCTGACTTTTTTTTTTTACGATGAGTTTTCACATGGACGTTTGCACTCTAAATTTTCAGTATTTTTTTTTTACATTGAATTTTAAAAACGGATTTTTTTTTATACACTTTGTTTTATACTGATGGTTTTACGCTGAATTTTTACACAGTGAATTTTAAAACATTTATTTTTTTACACACCGAATTTTACAGAAAATTTTACAATTGTGATTTTTTTTCTCATTGAATTTTAAAACACTATGACACAGAATTTTTAAAACCCTGATTTTTTTTTACACACACAATTTTTTTTTACACTGAAATGTTTTACTCCTGAATTTGAAAAACACAGATTTTTTTACACCCTGACTTTTATTTTTACAATGAATTTTCACATGGATGTTTGCACTCTAAATTTTCAGTATTATTTTTTTTTTTACACGGAATTTTAAAAACAGATTTTTTTATACACTTTCTTTTATACTGATGGTTTTACGCTGAATTTTTACACAGTGAATTTTAAAACATTTATTTTTTACACACTGAATTTTACAAAAAAATTCCATTACAATTTTTTTTTCACATTGAATTTTAAAAACACTATTTATGACACATCATTTTAAAACCCTGACTTTTAAACACATCATTTTTTTTACGCTGAAATGTCTTACTCCTGAATTTTAAAAGACAGATTGTTTACACACTGTTTGAAATTTTTTTAAAGTTTATTTATTTATTTTTTTACACAGAATTTTAAAATCTGATTTTTTTTTACACACTATTTTTTCTACAATGAACGTTTTACACTGAATTGTTACACAACACAGTGAAGTTTAAAACAATTATTTTTTATACACTGATTTTTACAAAAAAATTTACAATTGTGATTTTTTTTCTCATCGAATTTTAAAACACTATTAATGACACGGAATTTTAAAACCATGATTTTTTTTTACACACACAATTTTCTTTTACACTGAAATGTTTTACTCCTGAATTTGAAAAACACAGATTTTTTTACACCCTGCCCCTTTTTTTTTACAATGAGTTGTCACATGGACGTTTGCACTCTAAATTTTCCAAATAATTTTTTTTTACATGGAATTTTAAAATCAGATTTTTTTTATACACTTTTTTTTATACTGATGGTTTTACGCAGAATTTTTACACAGTGAATTTTAAAACATTTATTTTTTACACTATTTTTTACAAAAAAAATTACAATACTATTTTTTTTCATATTTAATTTTAAAAACACTATTTATGACACATCATTTTAAAGCCCTTATTTTTTTACACACACAATTTTTTCTACACTAAAATGTTTTACCCCTGAATTTTAAAAGACAGATTTTTTACACACTGACTTATTTTAACAATGATTTTTGTTACACTGACTTTTTATTTTTTCTACTCTGAATTTTTTGCGCTGACATTTTCTTCACATGAACGTTTGCACTCTGAATTTTTAAACTATTTTTTACACAGAATTTTAAAATCAGATTTTTTTTACACATGATTTTTTTACACTGAACGGTTTACATAGTGAATTTTAAAACATTTATTTTTTTACACACTGATTTTTACAAACATTTTTACAATTCAAATTTTTCTATTGATAATGTAGAATTTTAAAACCCTGATTTTTTTACACACATTTTTTTACACTGAAATGTTTTACTCCTGAATTTTAAAACACACATTTTTTACAAACAGCCTTTTATTATTATTTTTTTTTACACTGAATTGTTACACAGTGAATTTTAAAACATTTATTTTTTTACACACTGATTTTTACAAAAAAATTCACAATTCTAATTTTTTTCCACATTGAATTTGAAAACACTATTTATGACACGGAATTATAAAACCCTTATTTTTCTTTTTTACAATGATAAGATGTAAATTGTTTACTCTGGTAAAAAACAGTGGCCTTAATCTGGATATTCCAGACTAATTGATATACATTTTCAAATAATATATATTGTTTTATTATTATTAAATCTGTTTAGATGAAAACTAAAAAAAATATTTAATAACTTAAATTTAATGAAATTTTGATTATAGAGTAGGAAGTAAATAATTGTCTATTTTGTTGAAAAATTAAAAAAATACACAAACTGCATATAATGCACAATAATGGTTAGTTTTATTATAATTATAATTTATTAATCAGGAATTGAAGAATTTTGTTCTTTAGTAGAATATTTTCAGGCCTTAGCTTGTTTTTTTTTATTGTCCCTCTGCATTTTTTTAAATAAATTTAATTATTAATGAGATATATTTTACACTAATTGGTTTGTCAGCCTAAATGTGGGATGTGTTGTCTACATTGGATTACTTTTAGCATCTTTAATGCACAAAATGTATTTTAAAGTCAGTCCTTTTTTTTGTATCTTATATTTATTTGCTCTGTGGACGTGAACGCATGTTTTTTCTCGTAGTTTTTGCTTAAAATCAGAATTATTCAAAGCCGTTTTGCATGGAGTCCTCCCAAAACCCCCGCAATGAACCCAATCGTGGCTCTAAAAGGGAGCTTTTGAACGTCGAGGGTTTCATCCCACGGTCTCCACGTCAACGTCTGCGAGTCGATAGGAAGTGACGAGCAGTCGATGTTCAAAGATAAAACGGCAGTGACGTATTAAAAAAAAAAAACCCAGGCGAAGAAAAGCAAGAAAGCATCTTGTCTGCTGTTTTCCATCATTGTCTCTGTCAGGCGGGGAGGGGGCACGCCCTCCCCTCCTCCAACCAGCCCAGGAGAAATGTGGCGTCCTAAAAAAAAGCAGACGCAAAGATGGGAGACGAGCGGAGGAACGTTAAAAAGCATCAGCCGATGTTACGAATGTTTTGAGCTGCCAATTAGATTTTAAGCAGGCAAAGAGAAAGACGGCACATAGGCGAAGGTGCAGAGTGTACATGGAGGCGGAGCCAGTAGTGATGGCGCTATACTGCTTTTAGACTTTCTCATTGATGGATAGAGATATGTATTGACATCTTAAAGAATTAAATCCATGTAACGCTTTAAAAAGGCACAAAAAGCCAAAAGGCTTGTTTCCATTGTGGTCCATTAAATATTCATCACATTTGATACATTCAACAATAAAATATATACAAACCCCGTTTCCATATGAGTTGGGAAATTGTGTTGGATGTAAATATAAACGGAATACAATGATTTGCAAATCCTTTTCAACCCATATTCAGTTGAATATGCTACAAAGACAACATATTTGATGTTCAAACTGATAAACATTTTTTTTGTTAGCAAATAATCATCAATTTTAGAATTTGATGCCAGCAACATGTGACAAAGTAGTTGGGAAAGGGCATGTTCACCACTGTGTTACATCACCTTTTCTTTTAACAACACTCAATAAACGTTTGGGAACTGAGGAAACTAATTGTTGAAGCTTTGAAAGTGGAATTATTTCCCATTCTTGTTTTATGTAGAGCTTCAGTCGTTCAACAGTCCGGCGTCTCCGCTGTCGTATTTTACGCTTCATAATGTGCCACACATTTTCGATGGGAGACAGGTCTGGACTGCAGGCGGGCCAGGAAAGTACCCGCACTCTTTTTTTACAAAGCCACGCTGTTGTAACACGTGCTGAATGTGGCTTGGCATTGTCTTGCTGAAATAAGCAGGGGCGTCCATGAAAAAGACGGCGCTTAGATGGCAGCATATGTTGTTCCAAAACCTGTATGTACCTTTCAGCATTAATGGTGCCTTCACAGATGTGTAAGTTACCCATGCCTTGGGCACTAATGCACCCCCATATCATCACAGATGCTGGCTTTTGAACTTTGCGTCAATAACAGTCTGGATGGTTCGCTTCCCCTTTGGTCCGGATGACACGATGTCGAATATTTCCAAAAACAATTTCAAAGGTGGACTCGTCAGAACACAGAACACAGAACACATTTCCACTTTGCATCAGTCCATCTTAGATGATCTCGGGCCCCGAGAAGCCGGCGGCGTTTCTGGATGTTGTTGATAAACGGCTTTGGCTTTGCACAGTAGAGCTTTAACTTGCACATACAGATGTAGCGACAAACTGTATTTAGTGACTGTGGTTTTCTGAAATGTTCCTGAGCCCATGTGGTGATATCCTTTAGAGATTGATGTCGGTTTTTGATACAGTGCCGTCCGAGGGATCGAAGGTCACGGTCATTTAATGTTGGTTTCCGGCCATGCCGCTTACGTGGAGTGATTTCTCCAGATTCTCTGAACCTTTTGATGATATTATGGACCGTAGATGTTGAAATCCCTAAATCTCTTGCAATTGCACTTTGAGAAACGTTGTTCTTAAACTGTTTGACTATTTGCTCACGCAGTTGTGGACAAAGGGGTGTACCTCGCCCCATCCTTTCTTGTCAAAGACTGAGCATTTTTTGGGAAGCTGTTTTTATACCCAATCATGGCACCCCAATTAGCCTGCACACCTGTGGGATGTTCCAAATAAGTGTTTGATGAGCATTCCTCAACTTTATCAGTATTTATTGCCACCTTTCCCAACGTCTTTGTCACGTGTTGCTGGCTTCAAATTCTAAAGTTAATGATTATTTGCAAAAAAATGTTTATCAGTTTGCACATCAAATATGTTGTCTTTGTAGCATATTCAACTGAATATGGGTTGAAAATGATTCGCAAATCATTGTATTCCGTTTATATTTACATCTAACACTATTTCCCAACTCATATGGAAACAGGGTTTGTACATATACACAGTAAACATGTCAGGTGATTTGAAAAACAGTATCTACAAAAAATGGTACATATACGCTACAACTTGGGAATGTCCATGTTTTCCCATCTCAAGCAAATTATTTAACCTTTCTCCGATTATTACTACATCCTGGGAGATAAAAGATATTTCCTGTACAAAGTAAAACCGTGTTAACGTAGTATTTGGTGAATTTATCTCACTGAATTTTTTTGTGTTTGAAATTTGCAGACAGAATTTTTTTTCCGTATCAATATGTGCAGGACTATTTCTTTGAATAATCCTTTGTGAGCTAAATTTGTATGTTTAAAAATTCAAAATGTAGCGTTTTTTAAGTTCAGTGCAGGAATATTTGTTGTTTGAAAACTCACCTCATTGGCTTATTCCGAATTAAGATTGATTGCCATCCATTCGTCCATTTTCTTCCGCTTATCCGAGGTCGGGTCGCGGGGGCAGCAGCCTAAGCAGGGAAGCTCAGACTTCCCTCTCCCCAGCCACTTCGTCCAGCTCCTCCCGGTGGAACAAGAAGTGTTCCCAGGCCGGCCCAACGTGTCCTAGGTCTTCCACGTGGCCTTTTACCGGTCGGACGTGCCCTAAACACTTCCCTAGAGAGGCGTTCAGGTGGCATCCTGACCAGATGCCCGAACCACCAGATTGATTGCGTCAGCATTAATTTATCAGAAGTGGGTCTTGACTTTTGAGAAACAAATATTTCTGCACTGAATATTTTACACTGATTTTTCGACACACTGAATTTTTTTTACGCTGATTTTTTTTACACTTAATTTTAACACACTGAATTTTAAGAGATTTTTTTTACACAGATTTTTTCTTTACACTGATTTTTAAAACTCAGATTTGTTTGTTTACAATGAGTTTTCACATGAATTTTTACACTCTGAATTTTCAAACTGTAATTTTTAAACAGAATTTAAAAACACGGAATTTTAAAACCTGATTTTTTTACACTGAAGTGTTACACTGAGAACTTTGAATTTTTACACATAGATTTTTTACAAAAAAATGTAATACTCTGAATTTTTTTAATGTTTTTTTTCACACTGAATTCAAAAACACGGAAGTTTAAAACCTGATTTTTTTACACTGAAGTGTTACACTGGGAATTTTAAAACATGACATTTTTACACATATTTTTTACAAATAAATTTAAAACTGAAATTCTTAATGCTTTTTTCACACTGAATTAAAAAACACAGAATTTTAAAACCTGATTTTTTTTTACACTGAAGTGTTACACTGAGAATTTCAAAACATTGAATTTTTACACACTGATTTTTTACAATGAATTTTAAAATTCTGAAATTTTAATGTTTTTTTTCACACTGAATTTAAAAACACAATTTTTTACACTGAATTTTAAAATACTGAAATCTTTTACTCCTGAATTTTAAAACACTGATTTTCTACACACCAACTTTTTTTTACAATGAGTAAAATGAATGTTTGTAACTTGATTTTTTTTACACAGAATTTTTAAATCAGATTTCTTTACACCCTCAATTTTTTTACACTGAACGTTTTACACGTAATTGTTAAAACACAGTTTTTTTACTCTGATTTTTTTCTCACATGAATGTTTACATTCTGAATTTCAAAACTTTATTTTTTTACACTGAATTTAAAAACACTGAATTTTAATACCTGAGTTTTATACACTGAAGTGTTATACTGAGAATTTTAAAACATTGAATTTTTACACATAGATTTTTTACAAAAATATTTAAAACTCTGAATTTTTTTGTTTTTTTTCACACTGAATTCAAAAACACGGAATTTTAAAACCTGATTGTTTTTACACTGAATTGTTACACTGAGAATTTTAAAACATTGAATTTTTACACACTGATTTTTTTACAATGAATTTTCAAATTCTGAAATTTTTTATGTTTTTTTTCACACTGAATTTAAAAACACAATTTTTTATACTGAATTTTACAATACTGAAATCTTTTACTTCTGAATTTTAAAACACTGATTCAACTTTTTTTTTTTTTTTTACAATGAGTTTTCACATGAATGTTTGTAACTTGATTTTTTTTTACACAGAATTTTAAAATCAGATTTCTTTACACCCTCAATTTTTTTACACTGAACGTTTTACACTTAATTGTAAAAACACAGTTTTTTTACACACTGTTTTGTTACTCTGATTTTTTTCTCACATGAATGTTTACACTCTGAATTTCAAAACTTTGTTTTTTTTACACTGAATTTTAAAACCTGAGTTTTTTACACTAAAGTATTACACTGAGAATTTTAAAACATTGAATTTTTACACACAGATATTTAAAACTCTGAATTTTTCATGTTTTTTTTCACACTGAATTCAAAAACACGGAATTTTAAAACCTGATTTTTTTTACACTGAATTGTTACACTGAGAATTTTAAAACATTGAATTTTTACACACTGATTTTTTACAATGATTTTTAAAATTCTGAAATTTTAATGTTTTTTTTCACACTCAATTTAAAAACACAATTTTTTACACTGAATTTTACAATACTGAAATCTTTTACTTCTGAATTTTAAAACACTGATTTTCTACACACCAACTTTTTTTTTACAATGAGTTTTCACATGAATGTTTGTAACTTGATTTTTTTACTCAGAATTTTAAAATCAGATTTCTTTACACCCTCAATTTTTTTACACTGAACATTTTACACTTAATTGTTAAAACACAGTTTTTTTACACGCTGTTTTTTACCCTGATTTTTTTCTCACTTGAATGTTTACATTCTGAATTTCAAAACATTATTTTTTTTTACACTGAATTTCAAAACACTGAATTTTAAAACCTGAGGTTTTTACACTGAAGTATTACACTGAGAATTTTAAAACATTGAATTTTTACACATAGATTTTTTACAAAAATATTTAAAACTCGGAATTTTTTTATGTTTTTTTTCACACTGAATTCAAAAACACGGAATTTTAAAACCTGATTTTTTTACACTGAATTGTTACAAATGAGAATTTTAAAACATTGAATTTTTACACACTGATTTTTTACAATGAGTTTTAAAATTCTGAAATTTTAATGTTTTTTTCACACTGAATTTAAAAACACAATTTTTTACACTGAATTTTACAATACTGAAATCTTCTACTCCTGAATTTTAAAACACTGATTTTCTACACACCAACTTTTTTTTTAAAATTTGTTTTCACATGAATGTTTGTAACTTGATTTTTTTTACAGAGAATTTTAAAATCAGATTTCTTTACACCTTCAATTATTTTACACTGAACGTTTTACACTTAATTGTTAAAACACAGATTTTTTACACACTGTTTTTTTACTCAGATTTTTTTTTTCACATGAATGTTTGCGCTCTGAATTTCAAAACTTTATTTTTTTTACACTGAATTTTAAAACCTGATTTTTTTTTTTACACTGAAGTGTTACACTGAGAATTTTAAAACATTGAATTTTTCCACACTAATTTTTTTTTTTCCACACGGAATTTTGTTGTGGCTTGTGCAGCCCTTTGAGACACTAGAAATTTAGGGTTATATTAATAACTATTGATTAATTGATTGATAATTAACTTACAGTGGCTTTCTTTTTGCATTGTTTCAGTTTCGTAAATTCACCACAACGTCACTGTGGAGTTTTTGAGTCTGTTTACCTGTTTGGAGAGCTAGCTTCCGCAGCCAGTGGGTCCATGACGAAGACTTCTGTTTTGCTTGATCAGCCGTTTTACTGCCGTGTTACAGACATCATTTGGAAACAATAAACGTATGTAAATAAATCTTCCTATGTACATACCTCATTTCACAGCGTACATATCTGCGGCTTATAGTCCGGTGTGGCTCGTATACGGTTAAAAAAAAAAATCCAAAATTTTGTATGGAAAATACGGTAATTTTATGAAGTAATGTAATAATAATGTACACAATTTACTGTACCTTTGGAGAGTGAAGTGGAGTGAACTATATTTATATAGCGCTTTTTCTCTCTCGTGACTCAAAGCGCTTCCCATAGTGACACCCATTATCTAAGCTACAATCAAACCAGTGTGGGTGGCACCTGGAGCAGGTGGGTCAAGCGTCTTGCCCAAGGACACAACGGCAGTGACTAGGATTGAACCTGGAACCCTCAAGTTCCTGGCACAGCCACTCTTACCAACCGAGCTATACCGCCCCAACAAGGAGAGTCCAAAGAGTGGACTTCTGCCGTGTTTCCTTCCAGCGACTCGGTCAAACGCTCCGTCGGCAGCTTCTCCATATTTTCGTGGATAAACGTCCGCTTGGATATTACTTCCACTTCCTCGGCTGGCGTCATCCACTCGTTCTGCTTCAGTATGGTGCAGACGAGCGGCGCTACTCTCCAACCGCTTCACCAAAGTTAGCCAGCGTGATGATTTATTTTGGCAGCCTCTCCATATTTTCATGGATAAACGGCCGCTTGGATATTACTTCCACTTCCTCGGCTGGCGCCATCCACTCGTTCTGATTCAGTATGGTGCAGACTAGCGGCGCTACTCTCCAACCGCCTCACCAAAGTTAGCGAGCTTGATGATTTATTTCTTTAATTCAATGAGTTTCATCCACTCAGCTCTGTCCTTCACACCCTTCCTCTTCTTTCCCATGCTTGGGACAACAAAGTTAAGTCCATCTCGAGCCATAAGCTGATCCTAGTGATGTTTTTTGGGCGGATCTTACAGGGGTTAACGCCACCTGGTGGTAGGGAGGCTCGTAATCGTAATGATATCAAAGTCTCTCACAGATGTGTGACGTAGCGTATGGCTCAGTGGATGGATGGTCCAATGAGGGAAGGCTGGGAGGGGCGGGGGCTCATCAGGCAACATTGTGACTCATGCAGCTTCTCTCTGTGTTTTGCCAAGTCAGCTATTTTGCTCACGTCTGCCCTCTCCGAGCTTGCCTGGCCCCACCCCCTGCATAATGCCCCTCCCCCCCATACTCGTCCTCCTCACCATCGGGCATTTGCTGCACTGTAACTCTTCTCTCTAACTCACACACACATGCATACACACACACGCGCGCACACACACACACACAGAAGCATCCCTTTATATACTTTAGATGCAAATGCAACATAAAAGAGTGTCGTGATCAGCAAAAGGTCCTGAAGCCAATCACAGTAATGAGGTCCTCTGGGACGTCTTTGCTTCTTTGGGCTGGACTGCTTTTTTTTTTCTTTTTTTGTGTGTGTGTGCGTGTGCTACATACGCTACGATACACCTAATGCTTACATGGGAGTGTGTAACATCACCCATTAGTTCCTTTGGTCGGGAGAGAAAAGTAAGACAATGCAAAACACAACATGTTTATGTTAACAATAGTGATTTTTATTTTTTTTTAAAGTTACATCAGGATTGCGATTCTTCTTCATCCCGTTTGTAATTCGATGCATAGTTTTCATAAATATATTTAATGAAATGAATGTGTATGATGTTTGTATATATGTGTATATATAATGTGTCTGTATATATATATATATATATATATATATATATATATATATATATATATATATATATATATATATATATATAATGTGTGGGCTTCACGGTGGAAGAGGGGTTAGTGCGTCTGCCTCACAATACGAAGGTCCTGCAGTCCTGGGTTCAAATCCAGGCTCGGGATCTTTCTGTGTGGAGTTTGCATGTTCTCCCCGTGAATGCGTGGGTTCCCTCCGGGTACTCCGGCTTCCTCCCACTTCCAAAGACATGCACCTGGGGATAGGTTGATTGGCAACACTAAATTGTCCCTAGTGTGTGAATGTGAGTGTGAATGTTGTCTGTCTATCTCTGTTGGCCCTGCGATGAGGTGGCGACTTGTCCAGGGTGTACCCCGCCTTCCGCCCGATTGTAGCTGAGATAGGCGCCAAACCCCCCCCCCGCGACCCCAAAAGGGAATAAGCGGTAGAAAATGGATGGATGGATGAATGTGTGTATGTATATATATATATATATATATATATATCTATATGTATGTATGTATATATGTGAATATTTGTATATATATATGTGAATATTTGTATATGTATGTATAGGTATATATATATATGTGACTATTTGTATATATATATATATATATATATACGTATATATATTTAGATATGTAGATATATTTGTAGATATATGAATATATATGTGTATTTGTTTATGTGTATATATATATATGTATATATATATATATATGTATATAATGTGTGTGTATATATATATATATATATATATATATATGTATGTATGTATATATTTGAATATTTGTATATATATGTATGTATATATATATGTGAATATTTGTATATGTATGTATTGGTATATATATATATATATATATATATATATATATATATATATATATGTATATATATATGTGACTATTTGTATGTATATATATATGTATATATATTTAGATATATAGATATATTTGTAGATATATGAATATATATGCGTATTTGTTTATGTATATATATATATATATATATATATGTATATAAATATGTATATATATATATAATGTGTGTATGTATGTATATATGTGAATATTTGTATATACATGTGAATATTTGTATATGTATGTATAAGTATATATATATATGTGACTATTTGTATTTATATATATATTTAGATATGTAGATACATTTGTGGATATATGAATATATACGTGTATTTGTTTATGTGTATATATATATATGTATATATATATATATATATATATATATATATATGTATGTATATATATATATATATATATATATATATATATATATATATATATCGCAGAAGGGTGTACACCGCCTTCCGCCCGATTGTAGCTGAGATAAGCACCAGCGCCCCCCGCGACCCCAAAGGAAATAAGCGGTAGAAAATGGATGGATGGATATATACTTATTAGATATTGACTTACTAAGACAAAATAATGACATACTTAGTATCTCAGGTAATTAGGACTGTTTTGTGTTTTGTTTTTACTTTACGGAAAAAACATTGAGATATATATCGTATATTGCCACTGAGCATTCGGAGCGGAAAACACAACCAGAAATTTTAGGCAACTTCATGCGACGAAGCTGGCTTACTTCACCACAGTCTAGAGTCTATTGTCCCCTCCAGGCTGTGGTAGGATCGAGACGTGATGGTGGCGACACCTTCCCCCTGGAGAGACATCACCTTAACTAACACATTTTCTTGGGGAAACACTGATATATATTTATGCATTTATTTCATAAAAAACACCTCCTGTCCCTCACTTTTATCGGTACCTAGTAGGAACTCTATACGCCTCGTTAGCGTACCAAAAAACAAACCCGATGACTAATACTTTACATGTATTGTTAGTGAGTACCAGCAGAGTCATTATGGTGTCGCTTGGATTAAAGTGCTGCGTATGTCAGCCACTCTAAACGTGCGCAGACTGAAATGATAACACTGATGACAAGCTATTAGGCAGTCTTGTAATTATAATGAATTATGGCTTGATGCCTTGTTATTATTACTTAGCGCTGCAGGCTGATACTGCGATACCGCAGCATGTATTTGCACACCAACACGGTAGAAGACCAGATAATACATTTCTGGCTTCTGTGATCATGTGACGACCTGTCCACTCTAAGTTCAAAGAAGGTCCCGTAATCCCCAGTGGATAAAAGCAGTATTACAGTATTAACTACAATTTTCAATTCTGGTAGCGATTATATGCACAAGCCGCCGATACACGAGTGGAACTAAAATGGTTGAATGTCCAGAGTGAGTGGAGTGTGTGGATGTTGGAACGGTTCAAATCGGTCGAGAAATGTGGGATATGGAGAGTTTTGTATATTGCCCATTTATTTTCAATGGTGGGATATTCCTGGTATTTCCGGGTAATTAGAACAGTATCAGAACTGGGAAAGATGCTGGTTCAAAAGTCAAGTGTGAGTGGAGTGTGTGGATGATGATGATGCAGTTGATTGGTTAAATGCCCATTCATTCTTAAAGGGGAGAAAATTCCTGGAAATTCTGAGAAAACCGGGAATTTTAGCAAAAGGCAAAACATGCTTCTTTTTTTTTTTAATATTGATATAAGCACAATTGTCATCATAGACATCAGTGTTTCCCCCAGAATATTTGTCTCCATCTCATGGTGTTTGGTGGTGGGTGTGGTGAAGTAGGCCGGCTTCGTCGCATGAAGGAGCCTACAATTGTTGGTTGTGTTTTCCCCTCCGTATGCTGGATGCCGATATACAATATATATCTCGATATTTTTTCCCTAAAGTAAAAACAAAACACAAAACAGTCCTAGTTACCTGAGATACTAAGTGTGTCATTATTTTGACTTAGTAAATATTGACTTACCAAGACAAAATAATGACTAAGTCAAATTAATGACTTACTGTAAATAAGCATTTCCAATCATATATTTTTTTTAAGACTTTAGCTTAGACAATGGCTCTGAACCCTGGACAATAAAAATGGGTTGGTGTTGGAATTTTTCAAATCGGTCGAAAAATGATGACATAGTAACAGTTTGAATGGAGAATCGGTATTATGGAATTCCTGGAATTCCAGGAAAACTGGGAATTTGTGGGGGGGAAAATAAGAACAACTAACTTTTGTTGTCTCAACTGAAATGTGTCGATGGTAGGAATTGGTTGTAAAAATGTGGGTTTCTGAGAGATTTGTATATTGCCCATTTATTTTCAATGGTGGAAAATTCCTGGTAATTCCGGGTAATTGGAACAGTATCAGAACTGGGAAAGATGCTGGTTCAAAAGTCAAGTGTGAGTGGAGTGTGGGGATGGTGGAACGGTTCAAATATGAATAGGATGAGAAATTTGGCATATGCAGTGGATTGTTTAATGCCCATACATTTTTCAAGGGGAGAAAATTCCTGGAAATTCTGAGAAAACCGGGAATTTTAGCAAAAGGCAAAACACGTTTCAATATATCATAAAAGTACTAAGGGTGGATGGTTGAAAGGTCAGGGGAAAAAATGGCTCAACATTTTTGCAAATTTTGTGCATTGTACAACTTTTAATATGTCCATTCAGTATGTCCAAATTTCCTGGAAATGTAGGAATTTGTAGAAAACCGTTTTTTGTTTTTTTTTTTAATTTTGATACCAGCACAGTTGTCATCATAGACATCAGTGTTTCCCCCAGAATATTTGTCTCCATCTCATGGTATGTGGTGGTGGGTGTGGTGAAGTAGGCCGGCTTCGTCGCATGAAGGAGCCTACAATTGTTGGTTGTGTTTTCCCCTCCGTATGCTGGATGGCGTTATACGATATATATCTCGATATTTTTTCCGTAACGTAAAAACAAAACACAAAACAGTCCTAGTTACCTGAGATACTAAGTGTGTCATTATTTTGACTTAGTAAATATTGACTTACCAAGACAAAATAATGACTAAGTCAAATTAATGACTTACTGTAAATAAGCATTTCCAATCATTTTTTTTTTTTTTTTTTTTAAGACTTTAGTTCAGGCAATGGCTCTAAACCCTGGATAATAAGAATGGGTTGGTGTTGGAATGTTTCAAATCGGTCGAAAAATGATGACATAGTAACAGTTTGAATGGAGAATTGGTATTTTGGAATTCCTGGAATTCCAGGAAAACTGGGAATTTGTGGGGGGGAAAAAACAACAACTAACTTTTGTTGTCTTAACTGAAATGTGTCGATGGTAGGAATTGGTTGTAAAAATGTGGGATTTTGAGAGATTTGTATATAGCCCATTTATTTTCAACGGTGGAAAATTCCTGGTAATTCCGGGTAATTAGAACAGTATCAGAACTGGGAAAGATGCTGGTTCAAAAGTCAAGTGTGAGTGGAGTGTGGGGATGGTGGAACGGTTCAAATATGAATAGGATGACAAATTTGGGATATGCTGTGGATTGTTTAATGCCCATTTATTCTTAAAGGGGAGAAAATTCCTGGAAATTCTGAGAAAACCAGGAATTTTAGCAAAAGGCAAAACACGTTTCAATATATCAGAAGAGTACGGTGGGTGGATGGTTGAAAGGTCTGGGTAAAAAAAAATCCAGGAATTCACATTGTAGGAATTTTAAATCATTTATTTGTAAATTATGGTGGAAAATAAGCATTTGGTCAACTATTAAAAGCTCTCACTGATGGAAGGAGGTTTTGGCTCAAAATCTCACGATACATGGCCCCATTCATTCTTTCCTTAACACGGATCAATTGTCCTGTCCCCTTATCAGAAAAACAGCCCCAAAGCATGATGTTTCCACCCCCAAGCTTCACAGTAGGTATGGTGTTCTTGGGATGCAACTCAGTATTCTTCTTCCTCCAAACACAACAAGTTGGGTTTATACCAAAATGGATACATGGATGATACAGCAGAGGATTGGGAGAATGTCATGTGGTCAGATGAAACCAAAATAGAACTTTTTGGTATAAACTCAACTTGTCGTGTTTGGAGGAAGAAGAATACTGAGTTGCATCCCAAGAACACCACACCTACTGTGAAGCATGGGGGTGGAAACATCATGCTTTGGGGCTGTTTTTCTGCTAAGGGGACAGGACGATTGATCCGTGTTAAGGAAAGAATGAATAGGGCCATGTATCGTGAGATTTTGAGCCAAAACCTCCTTCCATCAGTGAGAGCTTTGAATGGTTGACCAAATACTTATTTTCCACCATAATTTACAAATAAATTCTTTAAAATTCCTGGATTTTTTCTTCACATTCTGTCTCTCACAGTTGAAGTGTACCTATGATGAAAATTACAGACCTCTGTCATCATTTTAAGTGGGAGAACTTGCACAATCAGTGGCTGACTAAATACTTTTTTGCCCCACTGTATATAGATTTATTTATTAAAGGTAAACTGAGCAAATTGGCTATTTCTGGCAATTTATTTAGGTGTGTATCAAACTGATAGCCCTTCCTATTAATCAGTACCCGAGAAGTAGCTCCTGGATTTAAAAAGGTTGGTGACCCCTGAACTTTAAAGGCCTACTGAAACCCACTACTAGCGACCACGCAGTCTGATAGTTTAAATATCAATGATGAAATATTAACATTGCAACACATGCCAATACGGCCTTTTTAGTTTACTAAATTACAATTTTAAATTTCCCGGAAGTTTCTTGTTGAAAACGTCGCGGAATGATGACGTGTACGCGCGACGTCACGGGCTGTAAGGAAATATTAGCGCTGCGCACACACACACAGCTAAAAGTCGTCTGCTTTAACCGCATAATTACACAGTATTTTGGACATCTGTGTTGCTGAATCTTTTGCAATTTGTTCAATTAATAATGGAGAAGTCAAAGTAGAAAGATGGAGTCGGGAAGCTTTCGCCTTTAGCCACACAAACACACTTTAATGGATTGATTGATTGATCGAAACTTTTATTAGTAGATTGCACAGTACAGTACATATTCCGTACAATTGACCACTAAATGGTAACACCCCAATATGTTTTTCAAATTGTTTAAGTCGGGGTTAATCAATCACACAATGATTCCTTGTTTAAAATTCCTGGAGGTGAAGCTTTCTTATGGATCAGAGCGGTCAAGCGAACATCGATCCCGACCAAATTTCAACCAACAGTTTTCGGTGAGAAAATTGTGGTAAAAAGTCGCCACTTACCGGAGATCAGCTGACTTCGACTTCCCTCAGACACTGGCCTCAGGACACCCGTGGACACACCTCCTCCGACTATCAGGTACTATTAAACTCACTAAAACACTAGCAACACAATAGAAAGATAAGGGATTTCCCAGAATTATCCTAGTAAATGTGTCTAAAAACATCTGAATCCGTCCCAATGCAATTTCCCTTTTTTTTTTTTTTTTTTTCTAGCCCTTTGCTATCAATATCCTCAAACACGAATCTTTCATCCTCGCTCAGATTAACGGAGAAATTGTCGTTTTCTCGGTCCGAATAGCTCTTTTTGTTGGAGGCCCCCATAATAAACAATGTGAGGACGTGAGGAGCCCTCAACGGGTGATGTCATCGTCTGCGACTTCCGGTAAAGGCAGGGATTTTCTACTAGCGACCGAAAGTTGTGAACTTTATTGTCGATGTTTAAATAGGAAATCTCATTTCAGTAGGCCTTTAACTTTATCAGTATTTATCGCCACCTTTCCCAACTTCTTTGTCGCGTGTTGCTGGCATGAAATTGTGTGAATTATATTTATATAGCGCTTTTCTCAAGTGACTCAAAGCGCTTTACATAGTGACACCCAATATCTAAGTTACATTTAAACCAGTGTGGGTGGCACTGGGAGCAGGTGGGTAAAGTGTCTTTGTGAGGACTGGTGGGCATGGTAATGCCGGGTTTGTCCCTCCGTGGATGCGATGACGTGAACACAACAAAAGGTAGGATCTTAAAATATTTATTTAACAAAAAGAGAGCTCTGAACAGAAATGCTGGAGCTAATAAAAAGGCAAACCAAAAACGCCAGTATGAAAACTAGGAAATACAAACAGAAAACTAAACTTGGCATGAAAGCACAAACGAGAAAACAAATCATCAGTATGAAAACTGGAATAATCAAGTGGCATAGCATGAGAGCTAGCGAGAATAAAAGTAGAAAAAGTAGCAGTCGTCACTAGTTGCACGAGAGCAATTTATGAACCCAGGAAGAAGAGAACAAAGAGGCTGTCTTTAATAGGAGGGTGATTAGACAAAACCGGTGTGTGTGGCTTGGGATTGGCAGGTGGACTGATGAGTTACCATGGTGACAGGCTAAACAGGAAATAAACAGTCACTTGACGGAGAATCAATCAATCAATCAATGTTTACTTATATATCCCTAAATCACTAGTGTCTCAAAGGGCTGCACAAACCACCACGACATCCTCGGTAGGCCCACATAAGGGCAAGGAAAACTCACACCCAGTGGGACATCGGTGACAATAATGACCCAGTGGGACGTCGGTGACAATGATGACTATGAGAACCTTGGAGAGGAGGAAAGCAATGGATGTCGAGCGGGTCTAACATGATACTGTGAAAGTTCAATCCACAATGGATCCAACACAGTCGCGAGAGTCCAGTCCAAAGCGGATCCAACACAGCAGCGAGAGTCCCGTCCACAGCGGAGCCAGCAGGAAACCATCCCAAGCGGAGGCGGATCAGCAGCGCAGAGATGTCCCGAGCCGATACACAGGCAAGCAGTACATGGCCACCGGATCGGACCGGACCCCCTCCACAAGGGAGAGTGGGACATAGAAGAAAAAGAAAAGAAGCGGCAGATCAACTGGTCTAAAAAGGGAGTCTATTTAAAGAATGATACCAGAAAGGAAAAATAACTAATATGTCTAGATACGAGCAGCGGATCGCAACAGTCTTGCCCAAGGACAACGGCAGTAACTAGGATGGCACAAGCGGGAATCGAACCTGCAACTCTCAAGTTGCTGGCACGGCCACTCTACCAACCGAACTATGCCGCCCCACTAATTCAAATAAATTCTAAAGTTAATGATTATTTGTAACAAAAAAAAAATGTTTATGAGATTGAACACCCTGGCGACTTGTCCAGGGTGTACCCCGCCTTCCGCCCGATTGTAGCTGAGATAGGCGCCAGCGCCCCCCGCCACCCCAAGAGGGAATAAGCGGTAGAAAATGGATGGATGGATGCAGTTTGAACATCAAATATGTTGAGTTTGTCGTGCATTCAATTGAATATGGGTTGAAAAGGATTTGCAAATCCTGGATTTGAACCCAGGACTGCGTTCAAATCCAGGCTCGGGATCTTTCTGTGTGGAGTTTGCATGTTCTCCCCGTGAATGCTTGGGTTCCCTCCGGGTACTCCGGCTTCCTCCCACCTCCAAAGACATGCACCTGGGGATAGGTTGATTGGCAACACTAAATTGGCCCTAGTGTGTGAATGTTGTCTGTCTATCTGTGTTGGCCCTGCGATGAGGTGGCGACTTGTCCAGGGTGTACCCCGCCTTCCGCCCGATTGTAGCTGAGATAGGCGCCAGCGCCCCCCGCGACCCCAAAAGGGAATAAGCGGTAGAAAATGGATGGATGGATGGATGTATTCCGTTTATATTTACATCTAACACAATTTCCCAACTCATATGGAAACGGGGTTTCTACATTAACTTTTAACTTTGAAATACATTTTGGTGCCGGTACCAAAATATTGGTATTGGGACCACCCCACTCCCTACTCAAAGCCAGCACCTGTTTTTACCATTTAGAGCCGAGCAGAGGAGCTCCAGCAAACAGTCCAAAGTGTTGGGTTATGTTGCAGATATAAAAGCAGGCTGATGGTGCAGGAAGCGCGAGCAGACAAATTAGTATTTGAGGGCTAAGTGCGGATCAATGCCAAACAAAATGACGGCGCAGTATTCCAGACACTCTTTGACGGACGCTGCGGAACGTCGACTCGATAGGGTGCATATTTAAAAACAAAACAAACGGCGTGGCGCAGTGGAAGAGTGGCCATGCGCAACCCTAGGGTCCCTGGTTCAATCCCAACCTCGTCACGTCCGTTGTGTCCTGAGCAAGACACTTCACCCTTGCTCCTGATGGGTGCTGGTTGGCGCCTTGCATGGCAGCTCCCTCCATCAGTGTGTGAATGTGTGTGTGAACGGGTGAATGTGGAAGTAGTGTCAAAGCGCTTTGAGTACCTTGAAGGTAGAAAAGCGCTATACAAGTACAACCCATTTATTTATTTAAAAAAAAACCCGGGAGGCCTTTTATCACGGCGAGTGACCTCATCTCCATCACCTGCTGCACGAGGACAGCTGTCACGGACGCCGGGATGGCTGGTTGTGGCGGGAAAAAGGGGTTCTGTTTGCCAGGTGAAGGGATATAAGAGAGGCTGAAATCAGGCTGGCGGGCGTGGGCGGGTTCCTATGGCGACGCCCGTCTCCGCCGTAGACCCGGGCGCCTCCTCCCGGAACGCAGCTACAGCTCATCAATTATATAGCGGCGGTATGGCTGTGACATTTAGTAGATGAGCACCTTCAGTCTGCCGTGCAGCAATATGCCAGCGCCGTCTCATTTTCTTTTTTTTTTTTCTCTCTCTCTCAAGGCATCGTTGCGTAACGATCTTGACGCCCGTTTACAGCAAAGTCTGGCTTAGCTTTTGCCTCCTTCCTCACTTAATGCGAGAGTGAAGAATCCAACCCTTAGAAAGTCCGCTAGAGCAGTGTTTTTCAACCACAAATTGTGTTAGAATAATGATGTATATATTATCACACAAACTTTAATAAATGATCAATCAATCAATCAATGTTTATTTATATAGCCCCAAATCACAAATGTCTCAAAGGACTGCACAAATCATTACGACTACAACATCCTCGGAAGAACCCACAAAAGGGCAAGGAAAACTCACACCCAGTGGGCAGGGAGAATTCACATCCAGCGGGACGCCAGTGACAATGTTGACTATGAGAAACCTTGGAGAGGACCTCAGATGTGGGCAACCCCGCCCCCCTCTAGGGGACCGAAAGCAATGGATGTCGAGCGGGTCTAACATGATACTGTGAAAGTTCAATCCGTAGTGGCTCCAACA
The DNA here is from genome assembly GCF_033978795.1 of Nerophis ophidion. Classification (NCBI taxonomy): domain Eukaryota; kingdom Metazoa; phylum Chordata; class Actinopteri; order Syngnathiformes; family Syngnathidae; genus Nerophis; species Nerophis ophidion. Next base: position 83,108,658 of record NC_084611.1, read on the forward strand.
CAGCCGCGAGAGTTCAGTTCAAGCGGATCCAAGACAGCAGCGAGAGTCCCGTCCCGTCAAGCGGAGGCGGATCAGCAGCGTAGACATGTCCCCAATCGACACAGGCGAGCGGTCCATCCTGGGTCCCGACGAGCGGTCCATCCTGGGTCTCGACTCTGGACAGCCAGTACTTCATCCATGGTCATCGGACCGGACCCCCTCCACAAGGGAGGGGGGGACATAGGAGAAAGAAAAGAAGCGGCAGATCAACTGGTCTAAAAAGGAGGTCTATTTAAAGGCTAGAGTATACAGGTGAGACTTAAATGCTTCTACTGAGGTAGCATCTCGAACTGTTACCGGGAGGGCATTCCAGAGTACTGGAGCCCGAACGGAAAACGCTCTATAGCCCGCAGACTTTTTTTGGGCTCTAGGAATCACTAATGAGCCGGAGTCTTTTGAACGCAGATTTCTTGCCGGGAAATATGGTACAATACAATCGGCAAGATAGGCTGGAGCTAGACCGTGTAGTATTTTATACGTAAGTAGTAAAACCTTAAAGTCACATCTTAAGTGCACAGGAAGCCAATGCAGGTGAGCCAGTACAGGCGTAATGTGATCAAACTTTCTTGTTCTTGTCAAAAGTCTAGCAGCCGCATTTTGTACCAACTGTAATCTTTTAATGCTAGACATGGGGAGACCCGAAAATAATACGTTACAGTAGTCGAGGCGAGACGTAACAAACGCATGGATAATGATCGCGGCGTCTTTAGTGGACAGAATGGAGCGAATTTTAGCGATATTACGGAGATGAAAGAAGGCTGTTATAGTAACGCTTTTAATGTGTGACTCAAAGGAGAGAGTTGGGTCGAAGATAATACCCAGATTTTTTACCGAGTCACCTTGTTTTATTATTTGGTTGTCAAATGTTAAAGTTGTATTATTAAATAGAGGTCGGTGTCTAGCAGGACCGATAATCAGCATTTCCGTTTTTTTGGTGTTAAGTTGCAGAAAGTTAGCGGACATCCATTGTTTAATTTCATTAAGACACGCCTCCAGCTGACTACAGTCCGGCGTGTTGGTCAGCTTTAGGGGCATGTAGAGTTGGGTGTCATCAGCATAGCAGTGAAAGCTAATACCGTATTTGCGTATGACGTCACCTAGCGGCAGCATGTAGATAATAAATGGGTTGTACTTGTATCGCGCTTTTCTACCTTCAAGGTACTCAAAGCGGTTTGACACTACTTCCACATTCACCCATTCACACACACATTCACACACTGATGAAGGGAGCTGCCATGCAAGGCGCTAACCAGCACCCATCAGGAGCAAGGGTGAAGTATCTTGCTCAGGATACAACGGACGTGACGAGGTTGGTACTAGGTGGGGATTGAACCAGGGACCCTCGGGTTGCACATGGCCACTCTTCCACTGCGCCACCCCCTGGGAGCTGAGGGGTGCACTGAGCAGCAGCAGTGGCCACGCCCAGGAAATTTCGATTACAACGTTTCATGCTTACAACGGGGTTACAGTGTTAAGACATTTCGTGTCTGCCTCTCGCTTACGACGTTTTCTCGGTTACAACTTTTCATGTAACTACCTTTTGTAACTATAACATCGTTACCATGTTTTGTGGTCATGACGTTTACTGCTCACAACTCGGTTACGACATCTTATTATTACGAAGTTTCATGCTTACAATGGGGTTACAGTGTTAAGACATTTCGTGTTTACCTCTCGCTTACGACGTTTTCTCGAATACAACTTTTCATGTTACTAAATTTTGTGCCAATAACGTTACCATGTTTTGTGGTCGACTTTTGCTGCTCACAACTCGGTTACGACGTTTTATTGTTACGAAGTTTCATGCTTACAACGGGGTTACAGTGTTAAGACATTTCGTGTTTACCTCTTGCTTACGACGTTTTCTCGATTACACCTTTTCATGCTTACTACCTTTTGTGCCTATACCATTGTTACCATGTTTTGTGGTCTTGACGTTTGCCTCTTACAACTTGGTTACGACATTTCATGGTTACGTTTCATTGCTACAAGGTTTCATGCTTACAACGTGGGTCACAGTGTTAAGAGATTTTGTGTTTATCTCTCGCTAACGATGTTTTCTCGATTACAACTTTTCATGTTTACTACCTTTTGTGCCTGTAACGTCGTTACCATGTTTTGTGGTCTTGATGTTTGCTACTTACAGCTTGGTTATGACATTTCATGGTTACGTTTCATTGTTACAAAGTTTCATGCTTACAACGTGGGTTACAGCTTTAAGACATTTTGTGTTTACCTCTTGTTACGACGTTTTTCTCGATTAAAACTTTTCATGTTACTACATTTTGTGCCGATCACTTTACCATGTTTTGTGGCCATGACGTTTGCTTCTTACAATTTGGTTTTGACGTTTCATTGTTACGAAGTTTCATGCTTACAACACGGTTACAGTGTTAAGACATTTCGAGTTTACTTCTTGCTTACGACGTTTTTTTGATTACAACTTTTCATGTTACTACATTTTGTGCCGATAACGTTACCATGTTTTGTGGTCATTACGTTTTCTGCTTACAACTTGGTTACGATGTTTCATTGTTACAAAGTTTCCTTCTTACAACAGGGTTACAGTGTAAAGACATTTCCTGATTACCTCTTGCTTACGACGTTTTCTCGAATACCACTTTTCATGTTACTAAATTTTGTGCCTATAACGTTACCATGTTTTGTGGTCATGACGTTTACTGATTACAATTTGGTTACAACGTTTCATTGTTACGAAGTTTCATGCTTACAACGTGGGTCACAGTGTTAAGACATTTCGTGTTTACCTCTCGCTTACGACGTTATCTCAATTACAACTTTTCATGTTTACTACCCTTTGTGCCTGTAACGTCGTTACCATGTTTTGTGGTCTTGACGTTTGCTACTTGCAGCTTGGTTACGACATTTCATGGTTACGTTTCATTGTTAAGAAGTTTCATGCTTACAACCGGGTTACAGTGTTAAGACATTTCGTGTTTACCTCTCGCTTACGACGTTTTCTCGATTTCAACTGTTCATGTTTACTACCTTTTGTGCCGATAATGTCGTTACCATGTTTTGTGGTCTGGACGTTTGCCGCTTACAACTTGGTTAAGACGTTTCTTTGTTATGAAGTTTCATGCTTACAATGTGGGTTACAGTGTTACGATATTTCGAGTTTACCGCGTGCTTACTGCGTTTTTTCCGCCCACAAATATTTATTTTTACAAATGCCGTAACAATGTCTTAAGTACGAAATGTAACATCGTATCCTCGTAAGCACAAAAGGTTTCAAATAGGAATTACGATAACATTGTCAGCAGCAAACGACATACAAAAGTTGTGAGCAAGAAATTTCGTAGAACAATGAAAAGCCAGAACTTCTAATGTTACCACAACCATAAAACGCCATAAAACGTGCAATAAGAAAAGTTGAAATACGAGGCGTCTCCCCTCTGTCTGCCAAGGCGCTACACCAAACAGCGAGTGATAAAGCGCGGCCATGATAAATTTGAGAGTTGTGTGCCGGAGAAACTACGCCACCGCTGCCCTCGCCCTTCTCCTGATGGATGGACTTGGCGTGCGGCGTGGAGGAGATGGCATCTCTCAGCGAGTGTGCGATACGGCGGCGGGGTGACAGACGGGACAAAAGGCTCCCGGCAGCTTCTGCGGTTTGATAATTGCGTGTAGACTGCTGGCCTGAAGTCAACATGGGCTATCACACACTTTCTTCGGCTCTCTTCCATTTGCTCTTCTTCTCCCTTCCCCTCCCCGTCGCCGCCACTTGAAAAATGGGCGGGCGGTACGTCCCGGGGAGCGTGACATGTCCCTGATTAAACCTGCATCCTTCTGAAAAGATTCTCCCCGTGGTTCCCCAAAAAAGAAATAAATGACTGAAACAAAGATTTGGATCGTTCGGTTGTCGGGGAAGGAATTCCTTTGAGCGCTGACTCACCCGCCTCCCCCAAAAAAGTTATTTCCCTCAGTTCCAAACGTCTTATCTAAGCTCAGTCTGCCAAGGATTTCCTCCTTTCTTATTCTCTATTTGTGGGGAAAAAGGACACAATTGCCATCAGTACTGCAACGCACTTCTTGTCGGGATCCCCGGCACTGCCGCCATGGAAATGCCCCCCTCTACCTCAAAGAACTACTCACCCTCAAATCCTCCACACCACACCTCCGCTCCGTCGTCACGTCATGACATTGCTGCTTTAGGAGCAGAGGAGCATGTTCGGCAGCGCACAATCACAGAGTATACTTACACGCAGACAAGGTGTGTAGACCGAAAAGGGAGAAGGGACGCATTTTGGCTTGAAAACTAACGATAAGGGTGAAATTATATAACGCCCTCAGGAAGAGGTGCTTTAAAGACATGGCTAGCTATCTAGCAGCTAGTTTCTTACAAGTATCATCCCTGCCGGACTTGGAGTAGATAAACACGCTTCACTACACCCTGTAGCTCACTGGCATCATTTAAATTAGTGATTGTGCTGCTTAAAAAATAAAAATTTCTCCCTATATATGTGTATGTATATATGTATATATATATGTATATATATATATATATATATATATATGTATATATATATATATGTATATATATATGTGTGTGTATTTATATGTATATATATATATGTGTGTGTGTATTTATATGTATATACGTATACATATATACACCATATGTATGTATGGATATATATATATATATATATATATGTATATATATATATATATATATTTATGTGTGTGTGTATACGTATATACGTATGTATGTACCATATATATAGATGGGTTGTACTTGTGTAGCGCTTTTCTACCCTCAAGGTACTCAAAGCGCTTTGACACTACTTCCACATTCACCCATTCACGCACACATTCACACACTGATGGAGGGAGCTGCCATGCAAGGCGCTAACCAGCACCCATCGGGAGCAAGGGTGAAGTGTCTTGCTCAGGACACAACGGACGTAACGAGGTTGGTACTAGGTGGGGATTTGAACCAGGGACGTTCGGGTTGCGCATGGCCACTCTCCCAACTGCTCTGTTATTTTGCGTTTTTTCGACTGTTTTCCGATACCTTGGAGACGTCATGCCTCGTCGGTGTGTTGTCGGAGGGTGTAACAACACGATCAGGGACGGATTCAAGTTGATTTACGTAGAATGTGCATCGATTGGCACGGCATGCTAATCAATGCTAACATGCTATTTAGGCTAGCTGTGTGTACATATTGCAGCATTATGCCTCATTTGTAGCTATATTTACATCTAGCCGTTCCCTCCACCCACATTTAATGCCAAACAAACACTTAGCAATCGATGGATTTAAGTTGCTCCAGTGTCAAGAGATGCGAAAGTCCCCCGTTTGGTTTTTACCGCCGATGCTACGACAGAGATGGCAAAAATGTCTTTATATCCTGCGACACTCAAAGCAGATACATTCCCAACGATAAAGTCAACGAAATCACAAAGGTGAGTTTTGTTGATGTTATTGACTTATGTGCTAATCAGACATATTTGGTCGTGGCATGACTGCCAGCTAATCGATGCTAACATGCTATTTAGGCTAGCTGTAGGCACATTTGAAACTATATTTACATCCAGCGTTTCCTTCCACCCACATTTAATGCCAAACAAACACTTACCAATCGACGGATTTAAGTTGCTCCAGTGTCAAGAGATGCGAAAGTCCCCCGTTTGATTTTTACCGGCGATGCTACGACAGAGATGGCACAGAGATGGCACAGAGATGCCAAAAATGTCTGGATATCCTGCGACACTCAAAGCAGATGCATTCCCAACGATAAGTCAACGAAATCACAAAGGTGAGTGTTGTTGATGTCATTGACTTATGTGCTAATCAGACATATTTGGTCGCGGCATGACTGCCAGCTAATCGATGCTAACATGCTATTTAGGCTAACTGTAGGTACATTTGAAACTATATTTACATCCAGCGTTTCCTTCCACCCACATTTAATGCGAAACAAACACTTAGCAATCGACAGATTTAAGTTGCTCCAGTGTCAATGCAAAAGTCCCCCGTTTGGTTTTTACCGGCGATGCTACGACAGAGATGGCACAGAGATGGCAAAAATGTCTTTATATCCTGCGACACTCAAAGCAGATGCATTCCCAACGATAAAGTCAACGAAATCACAAAGGTGAGTTTTGTTGATGTTATTGACTTCTGTGCTAATCAGACATATTTGGTCGCGGCATGACTGCCAGCTAATAGATGCTAACATGCTATTTAGGCTAGCTGTATGTAAATTTGAAACTATATTTACATCCAGCGTTTCCTTCCACCCACATTTAATGCGAAACAAACACTTACCAATCGATGGATTTAAGTTGCTCCAGTGTCAAGAGATGCGAAAGTCCCCCGTTTGGTTTTTACCGGCGATGCTACGACAGAGATGGCAAACATGTCTGGATAACCTGCGACACTCAAAGCAGATGCATTTCCAACGATAAAGTCAACGAAATCACGAAGGTGAGTTTTGTTGATTTTATTGACTTATGTGCTAATCAGACATATTTGGTCGCGGCATGACTGCCAGCGTTTCCTTCCACCCACATTTAATGCGAAACAAACACTTACCAATCGACGTATTTAAATTTATCCAGTGTCAATGCGAAAGTCCTGATCGGTTGGTCTGCACATTTTACCGGCGATCCTAACGCAAAGATGGCCGAATAGCGTCACTAGCTTCAGTTTCTTCTTCAATTTCGTTTCCGCTATCTGCCTCCATACTCTAACCATCCGTTTCAATACATGCGTAATATGTCGAATCGGTTAAGCCGCTGAAATCCGAGTCTGAATCCGAGCTAATGTCGCTATATCTTGCTGTGCTATTCGCCATTTTTTGTATTGGAATGGCTATGTGACGTCACAGGGAAATGGACAGTGGCTTAAGCAAATAGCGATAATCAAGCACTTTGAAGCTTTTTTTAGGGATATTCCGGGACAGGTAAAATTTTGAAAAAAAATTAGAAAAATAAAATAAGCCACTGAGAACTGATTTTTATTGGTTTTAACCCTTCTGAAATTGTGATAATGTTCCCATTTAAAGGGGAACATTATCACCAGACCTATGTAAGCGTCAATATATACCTTGATGGTGCAGAAAAAAGACCATCTATTTTTTTAACCGATTTCCGAACTCTAAATGGGTGAATTTTGGCGAATTAAACGCCTTTCTGTTTATCGCGCTGGAGGGTCGCCGAGGTAATACAGCCGCCATTTTCATATTCAACCCATTGTAAACATTGGGTCTCAGCTCTGTTATTTTCCGTTTTTTCGACTATTTTTTGGAACCTTGAAGACATCATGCCTCGTTGGTGTGTTGTCGGAGGGTGTAACAACACTAACAGGGAGGGATTCAAGTTGCACCACTGGCCCGAAGACGCGAAAGTGTCTGCCGCCAGACCCCCATTGAATGTACCAAAGTGGCTCCACATTTTACCAGCGATGACAGACATGGCACAGAGATGTATGGATAACCTGCAGATGCATTTGCAACGATAAAGTCAACGAAATCACAAAGGTGAGTTTTGTTGATGTTGACTTATGTGCTAATCAGACATCTTTGGTCGCGGCGTGACTGCCAGCTAATCGATGCTAACATGCTACGCTAATCGACGCTAACATGCTATTTACCGGCCGTGCTAAAGCAGACATGGCACAGAGATGTATGGATAACCTGCAGATGCATTCGTAACAATAAAGTCACAGAAATCACAAAGGTGAGTTTTGTTGATGTTGACTGCCAGCTAATCGATGCTAACATGCTACGGTAATCGATGCTAACATGCTATTTACCGGGGGTGCTAAAGCAGTCATGGCACAGAGATGTATGGATAACCTGTAGATGCATTTGCAACTATATTACGTTTCCTTCCACCCACATTTAATGCGAACAAAACACTTACCAATCGACAGATTTAAGTTGCTCCCGTGTCACGAGATGCCAAAGTCCTGATCGTTTGGTCCGCACATTTTACCGGCGATGCTAACGCAGCTATTCGGACATGCTATGGCTATGAATAGCGTCAATAGCTATTCGCTCAATAGCTTCAGTTTCTTCTTCAATACTTTCATACTCCAACCATCTGTTTCAATACATGCGTAATCTGTTGAATCGCTTAAGCCGCTGAAATCCGAGTCTAAATCCGAGCTAATGTCGCTATATCTTGCTGTGCTATTAGTGTTTGTTTACATTGGCAGCACTGTATGACGTCACAGGGAAATGGATAGTCGCATCGCAAATAGCGAAAATCAAGCACTTTAAAGCTTTTTTTAGGGATATTCGGAGACCGGTAAAATTTTTCAAACATTTTTAAAAAATACAACATTCCACTGGGAACTGATTTTTATTGTTTTTAACCCTTTTGAAATTGTGATAATGTTCCTCTTTAAAAGAGATTGTCCTACTGGCTGGGCGACATCGAGATTTGACTGGAATTGATACTTTTATTAGTAGATTGCACAGTTCAGTACATATTCCGTACAATTGACCACTAAATGGTAACACCCCAATAAGTTTTTCAACTTGTTTAAGTCGGGGTCCACGTTAATCAATTCATGGAAGCTCACACCTATTGCATTTTTTTTGTTCCACCGCGCCGTGGGCCATCACGGCCAGGTGCAAATGGTCCCACTCCACTGTGGCGGCGAGGCGGCGGTCATGATAGCCCGCCCGGGCTCTCCACAGCCATGTGGGGGCAAAATGACTTTTCATATTTAATGCATCGCCACAGGCTGCCGGCAAAGCAACAGGCTTCCTTAAGAGCGCTCTGTTGCCGGGGGCAACGGGGTCCTCACGTCCGCCTCCTGGGCTCCCGTAGTTCGCACGGCCGTTTAACTGGGAGACTCTTGAAGGACTTGCAGAAGACATTTCACAGATGTGGGGTTTCGCTCCGGGGAAACCCAGATCTGAAATACTTATTCTGGGAACGATGTTAGGAAATATACTAGAATAACTTATGTGGAAAAATGTTAAAAACTGTATAAAAGAACACATTTTGCAAGTAATGTTAAGAAACATACTAAAACTAATTCTGTGGACAATGTTAAGACACATACCGAAACTAATTTTGGGAACAATGTTAGAAAACATACTAAAACAAATTCTAGGAACAATGTTGGGAAACATACTAAAACCAATTCTGGGATCAATGTTAACAAACATACTAAAACAAATTCTAGGAACGATGTTAAAAACATTCTAAATAAAAATCTTGGAACAATGTTAGAAAACATACTCAATCAAATTCTGGGAACGATGTTGGGAAGCATACTAAATCAAATTATTGGAACACTGTTAAAAAACATACTAAAGCAAATTCTGGGAACGATGTTAGAAAACATGCTAAATCTAATTCTGGGAACAAAGTTAGAAAACATACTAAGACAAATTCTGGGAAGAATGTAAGAAAAAATACTAAAATTCTGGGAACAATGTTAGAAATCATACTAAATCAAATTCTGGGAACAATGTTCGAGAACATACTAAAACAAATTCTGGGAACAATGTTAGAAAATATACTAAAACATTCTAGGAACGATGTTAAAAACATTCTAAATAAAAATCTTGGAACAATGTTAGAAAACATACTCAATCAAATTCTGGGAACGATGTTGGGAAGCATACTAAATCAAATTATTGGAACACTGTTAAAAAACATACTAAAGCAAATTCTGGGAACGATGTTAGAAAACATGCTAAATCTAATTCTGGGAACAAAGTTAGAAAACATACTAAGACAAATTCTGGGAAGAATGTAAGAAAAAATACTAAAATTCTGGGAACAATGTTAGAAATCATACTAAATCAAATTCTGGGAACAATGTTCGAGAACATACTAAAACAAATTCTGGGAACAATGTTAGAAAATATACTAAAACATTCTAGGAACGATGTTGGGAAAATCTTATCAAATTCTGGGAACGATGTTGGGAAACATACTAAAACAAATTCTGGGATCAATGTTAAGAAACATACTAAAACAAATTCTAGGAACGATGTTAAAAACATTCTAAATAAAAATCTTGGAACAATGTTGGAAAACATACTCAATCAAATTCTGGGAACGATGTTGGGAAGCATACTAAATCAAATTATTGGAACACTGTCAAAAAACATACTAAAGCAAATTCTGGGAACGATGTTAGAAAACATGCTAAATCTAATTCTGGGAACAAAGTTAGAAAACATACAAAGACAAATTCTGGGAAGAATGTAAGAAAAAATACTAAAATTCTGGGAACAATGTTAGAAATCATACTAAATCAAATTCTGGGAACGATGTTAGAAAACATGCTAAATCTAATTCTGGGAACAAAGTTAGAAAACATATTAAGACAAATTCTGGGAAGAATGTAAGAAAAAATACAAAAATTCTGGGAACAATGTTAGAAATCATACTAAATCAAATTCTGGGAACAATGTTAGAAAATATACTAAAACATATTCTGAGAACTATGTTAGAAAACATCCTAAAATATATTCTGGGAACAATGTTGGAAAACATACTTAAACCAATTCTGGGCACAATGTTAGAAAACATACTAAAAGAAATTGTTGGAACAATGTTAGAAAACATACTAAATCAAATTCTGGGAACAATGTTAGAAAACATACTAAAACAAATTCTAGGAACAATGTTGGGAAAATCTTATAAAATTCTGGGAACGATGTTGGGAAACATACTAAAACCAATTCTGGGATCAATGTTAAGAAACATACTAAAACAAATTCTAGGAACGATGTTAAAAACTTTCTAAATAAAAATCTTGGAACAATGTTGGAAAACATACTAAAGCAAATTCTGGGAACGATGTTAGAAAACATGCTAAATATAATTCTGGGAACAAAGTTAGAAAACATACTAAGAAAAATTCTGGGAAGAATGTAAGAAAAAATACTAAAATTCCGGGAACAATGTTAGAAATCATACTAAATCAAATTCTGGGAACAATGTTCGAAAACATACTAAAACAAATTCTGGGAACAATGTTAGAAAATATACTAAAACATATTCTGAGGACTATGTTAGAAAACATCCTAAAATATATTCTGGGAACAATGTTAGAAAACATACTAACACAAATTCTGCGAACAATGTTAGCAAATATACTAAAACATATTCTGAGAACTATGTTAGAAAACATCCTAAAATATATTCTGGGAACAATGTTGGAAAACATACTTAAACCAATTCTGGGCACAATGTTAGAAAACATACTAAAAGAAATTGTTGGAAAAATGTTAGAAAACATACTAAATCAAATTCTGGGAACAATGTTAGAAAACATACTAAAACAAATTCTAGGAACAATGTTGGGAAAATCTTATCAAATTCTGGGAACGATCTTGGGAAACATACTAAAACAAATTCTGGGATCAATGTTAAGAAACATACTAAAACAAATTCTAGGAACGATGTTAAAAACTTTCTAAATAAAAATCTTGGAACAATGTTGGAAAACATACTCAATCAAATTCTGGGAACGATGTTGGGAAGCATACTAAATCAAATTATTGGAACACTGTCAAAAAACATATTAAAGCAAATTCTGGGAACGATGTTAGAAAACATGCTAAATCTAATTCTGGGAACAATGTTAAGAAACATACTAAAACAAATTCAAGGAACGATGTTAAAAACTTTCTAAATAAATATCTTGGAACAATATTGGAAAACATACTCAATCAAATTCTGGGAACGATGTTGGGAAGCATACTAAATCAAATTATTGGAACACTGTCAAAAAACATACTAAAGCAAATTCTGGGAACGATGTTAGAAAACATGCTAATTCTAATTCTGGGAACAAAGTTAGAAAACATACTAAGACAAATTCTGGAAAGAATTTAAGAAAAAATACTAAAATTCTGGGAACAATGTTAGAAATCATACTAAATCAAATTCTGGGAACAATGTTCAAGAACATACTAAAACAAATTCTGGGAACAATGTTAGAAAATATACTAAAACATATTCTGAGGACTATGTTAGAAAACATCCTAAAATATATTCTGGGAACAATGTTAGAAAACATACTAACACAAATTCTGCGAACAATGTTTGAAAATATACTAAAACATATTCTGAGAACTATGTTAGAAAACATCCTAAAATATATTCTGGGAACAATGTTAGAAAACATACTTAAACCAATTCTGGGCACAATGTTAGAAAACATACTAAAACAAATTGTTGGAACAATGTTAGAAAACATACTAAATCAAATTCTGGGAACAATGTTAGAAAACATACTAAAACAAATTCTAGGAACAATGTTGGGAAAATCTTATCAAATTCTGGGAACGATGTTGGGAAACATACTAAAACCAATTCTGGGATCAATGTTAAGAAACATACTAAAACATACTAAAACAAATTCTAGGAACGATGTTAAAAACTTTCTAAATAAAAATCTTGGAACAATGTTGGAAAACATACTCAATCAAATTCTGGGAACGATGTTGGGAAGCATACTAAATCAAATTATTGGAACACTGTCAAAAAACATACTAAAGCAAATTCTGGGAACGATGTTAGAAAACATGCTAAATCTAATTCTGGGAACAAAGTTAGAAAACATACTAAGACAAATTCTGGGAAGAATGTAAGAAAAAATACTAAAATTCTGGGAACAATGTTAGAAATCATACTAAATCTAATTCTGGGAACAATGTTCGAGAACATACTAAAACAAATTCTGGGAACAATGTTAGAAAATATACTAAAACATATTCTGAGGACTATGTTAGAAAACATCCTAAAATATATTCTGGAAACAATGTTAGAAAACATACTAACACAAATTCTGCGAACAATGTTAGAAAATATACTAAAACATATTCTGAGAACTGTTAGAAATCATCCTAAAATATATTCTGGGAACAATGTTAGAAAACCTACTTAAACCAATTCTGGGCACAATGTTAGAAAACATACTAAAACAAATTGTTGGAACAATGTTAGAAAACATACTAAAACAAATTCTAGGAACAATGTTGGGAAAATCTTATCAAATTCTGGGAACGATGTTGGGAAACATACTAAAACAAATTCTGGGATCAATGTTAAGAAACATACTAAAACAAATTCTAGGAACGATGTTAAAAACATTCTAAATAAAAATCTTGGAACAATGTTGGAAAACATACTCAATCAAATTCTGGAAACGATGTTGGGAAGCATACTAAATCAAATTATTGGAACACTGTCAAAAAACATACTAAAGCAAATTCTGAGAACGATGTTAGAAAACATGCTAAATCTAATTCTGGGAACAATGTTCAAAAACATACTAAAACAAATTCTGGGAACAATGTTAGAAAACATACTAACACAAATTCTGCGAACAATGTTAGAAAATATACTAAAACATATTCTGAGAACTATGTTAGAAATCATCATAAAATATATTCTGGGAACAATGTTAGAAAACCTACTTAAACCAATTCTGGGCACAATGTTAGAAAACATACGAAAACAAATTGTTGGAACAATGTTAGAAAACATACTAAATCAAATTCTGGGAACAATGTTAGAAAACATACTAAATCAAACTCTGGGAACAATTTTAAGAAACACAAAAACAAATTCTAGGAACAATGTTGGGAAGCATAGTAAAACAAATTCTTGGAACAATGTTATAAAACATACTAAAACAAATTCTTCAAACAATGTTAGAAAACCTACTCAATCAAACTGGGAACAATGTTAGAAAACATACTAAAACAAATTCTGGGAACAATGTTAGAAAACATTCTAAATCAAATTCTGTGAACAATGTTTGAAAACATACTCAAACAAATTATGGGAACAATGTTAGAAAACAAACAAATTCTGGGAAGAATGTTAGAAAACATACTAAAACAAATTCTGGGAACAATGTTAAGAAACATACTAAAACACATTCTGGGAACAAAGTTAGAAAAGATACTAAAAACAAATTCTAGGAACAATGTTGGAAAACATGCTAAAACACATTCTTGGAACAATGTTAGGAAAAATACCGAAAACCAATTATGGGAACAATGTTAGAAAGCCTACTAAAAAAAATTATGGGAACAATGTTAGAAAACATTCTAAATCAAATTCTGGGAACAATGTTTGAAAACATACTAAAACAAATCTGGGAATAATGTTGGAAAACATACTAAAACAAATTCTTGGAACAATGTTAGGAAAAATACCGAAAACCAATTCCGGGAACAATGTTAGAAAGCCTACTAAAACAAATTCTGGGAACAATGTTTGAAAATATACTAAAACAAATTATTGGAACAATGTCAGAAAATATACTAAACAAATTCTGGGAAGAATGTTAAAAAACATACTAAAACAAATTCTGGGAAGAATGTTAGAAAACATACTAAATCAAAATCTGTGAACAATGTTGGGAAGCATATTAAATCAAATTCTGGGAACACAGTTAAGAAACATATGAAATCTAATTCTGGGAACAATTTTAGGACACATTCTGAAACAAATTCTGGCAACAATGTTGGGAAAATATTTAAACTAATTCCCAGAACAATGCTAGAAAACATACTGAAACAAATTCTGGGAAGAATGTTAGAAAACATACTAAAACAAATTCTGGGAACAATGTTAAGAAACATACTAAAACACATTCTAGGAACAATGTTGGGAAGCATACTAAATCAAATTCTTGGAACAATGTTAGAAAACATACTAAACAAATTCTGGGAAGAATGTTAAAAAACATACTAAATCAAAATCTGTGAACAATGTTGGGAAGCATACTAAATCAAATTCTGGGAACAATGTTAGCAAACATACTAAAACAAATTCTGGGAACAAAGTTAGAAAACATACTAAATCTAATTTTGGGAACAAAGTTAGAAAACATACTAAAACACATTCTAGGAACAATATTGGGAAGCATACTAAATCAAATTCTTGGAACAATGTTAGAAAACATACTAAACAAATTCTGGGAAGAATGTTAAAAAACATACTAAAACAAATTCTGGGAAGAATGTTAGAAAACATACTAAATCAAAATCTGTGAACAATGTTGGGAAGCATACTAAATCAAATTCTGGGAACAATGTTAGAAAACATACTAAAACAAATTCTGGGAACAAAGTTAGAAAACATACTAAATCTAATTTTGGGAACAAAGTTAGAAAACATACTAAAACACATTTTAGGAACAATGTTGGGAAGCATACTAAATCAAATTCTTGGAACAATGTTAGAAAACCTGCTAAAACAAGTTCTGGTAATAATGTTGGATAACATACTAAAATAAATTCTGGGAACACTGATAGGAAAGATACTAAAACTAATCCTGCAAACAATGTTAGTAAACGTACTAAAACAAATTCTGGGAACAATGTTGGAAAACATACTAAAACAAATTCTGTAAATAATGTTGGAAAACATACTAAAACAAATTCTGGGAACACTGATAGGAAAGATACTAAAACTAATCCTGCAAACAATGTTAGTAAACATACTAAAACAAATTCTGGGAACAATGTTAGAAAACATACTAAGTTGAATTCTGGGAACAATGCTACAAAATATACTAAAACTAATTCTGCAAACAATGTTGGAAAACATACTAAAACAAATTCTGGGAACAATGTTAGAAAACATACTAAATTGAATTCTGGTAACAATGCTATAAAATGTACTAAAACTAATTCTGCAAACAATGTTGGAAATCATACTAAAACCAAATCTGGGAACAATGTTAGAAAACATACTCAAACAAATAATGGGAACAAAGTTAGAAAACATACTAAATCAAATTCTGGGAACTGTTTAAAAACATACTAAAATAAATTGTGGGAATAATGTTAGAAAAGATACTAAATCAAATTCTGGGAACAATGTTAAGAAAAATATTAAAACAAATTCTAGGAACGATGTTAAAAACATTTGAAATACAATTCTTGGAACAAGGTTAGAAAACATACTAAATCAAATTTTGGGAACAATGTTGGGAAGCATACTAAATCAAATTATTGGAACACTGTTAAAAAACATACTAAAGCAAATTCTGGGAACGATGTTAGAAAACATGCTAAATCAAATTCTGGGAACAATGTTGGGAAGCATACTAAATCAAATTATTGAAACACTGTTAAAAAACATACTAAAGCAAATTCTGGGAACGATGTTAGAAAACATGCTAAATCTAATTCTGGGAACACAGTTAGAAAACATACTTGGACAAATTCTGGGAAGAATGTAAAAAAAAATATTAAAACAAATTCTGGGAACAATGTTAGAAATCATACTAAATCAAATTCTGGGAACAATGTTCGAAAACATACTAAAACGAATTCTGGGAACAATGTTAGAAAACATACTAACACAAATTCTGGGAACAATGTTAGAAAATATACTAAAAAATATTCTGAGAACTATGTCAGAAAACATCCTAAAATATATTCTGGGAACAATGTTAGAAAACATACTAAAACCAATTCTGGGCACAATCTTAGAAAACCTACTAAAACAAATTGTTGGAACAATGTTAGAAAACATACTAAATCGAATTCTGGGAACAATGTTAGAAAACATACTAAATCAAATTCTGGGAACACTTTTAAGAAACTCACAAATTCTCAGAACAATGTTGGGAAGCACACTAAAACAAATTCTTGGAACAATGTTATAAAACATACTGAAACAAATTCTTCAAACAATGTTAGAAAACCTACTCAAACAAACTGGCAACAATGTTAGAAAACATACTAAAACAAATTCTGGGAACAATGTTAGAAAACAAACTTAAACAAATTCTTTGAACGAAGTTAGAAAAAATTCTAAAACAAATTATGGGAACGATGTTTGGAAACATACTAAAACAAATTCTGCAAAGAATGTTAGAAAAACCTACTCAATCAAATTATGGGAACAGTGTTAGAAAAAATACTAAAACAAAATATGAGAACAATGTTAAAACACATACTAGAACAAATTCTAGTCACAATGTTAGAAAAGCATACTGAAACAAACTGAACAGTATGAGAAAACAATACTAATACAAATTATGTGAATAATGTTAGGAAACACACTAGTACAAATTCTAGCACCATTGTTAGAAAAGCATACTAAAACAAACTGAACAGTATGAGAAAATAATACTGAAACAAATGATGTGAATAATGTTAAGAAACACACTAGTACAAATTGTAGTACCATTGATAGAAAGGCATACTAAAATAAACTGAGCAGTATGAGAAAAAAATACTAAAACAAATTCTGGGAACAATGATAGAAAACATACTAAATCAAATTCTGGGAACAATTTTAAGAAACACAAAAACAAATTCTAGGAACAATGTTGGGAAGAATACTAAAACAAATTCTTGGAACAATGTTATAAAACACACTAAAACAAATTCTTCAAACAATGTTAGAAAACCTACTCAATCAAACTGGGAACAATGTTAGAAAACATACTAAAACAAATGCTGGGAACAATGTTACAAAACAAACTTAAACAAATTCTGCGAACAATGTTAGAAAACATACTAAAAAAATTCTGGGGACAATGTTAGAAAATATACTAAAACAAATTCTGAAAACAATGTTAGAAAACATACTAAATCAAATTCTGGGAACAATTTTAAGAAACACACAAACAAATTCTAGGAAAAATGTTGGGAAGCATACTAAAACAAATGCTTGGAACAATGTTATAAGACATACTAAAACAAATTCTTCAAACAATGTTAGAAAACCTACTCAATCAAACTGGGAACAATGTTAGAAAACATACTAAAACAAATTCTGGGAATCATGTTAGAAAACAAATTTAAACAAATTCTGCGAACAAAGATAGAAAACATACTAAAACAAATTATGGGAACAATGTTTGGAAACATACTAAAATAAATTCTGAAAACAATGTTAAAAAACCTACTCAATCAAATTCTGGGAACATTGTTAGAAAAAATACCAAAACAAAATTTGAGAACAATGTTAAAAAACATACTACGACCAATTCTAGTCACAATGTTAGAAAAGCATACTAAAACAAACTGAACAGTTCATGAAAACAATACTAAAATTATGTGAATAATGTTGGGAAACACTAGTACAAATTCTAGCACCATTGTTGGAAAATCATACTAAAACAAACTGAACAGTATGAGAAAATAATACTTAAACAAATTATGTGAATAATGTTAAGAAACACACTAGTACAAATTCTAGTACCATTGAGAGAAAGGCATACTAAAATAAACTGAGGAGTATGAGAAAACAATACTAAGACAAACTCTGGAAACAATGTTAGAAAACATACTAAAACAAATTCCGGGAACAATGTTAGAAAAAAAACTTATACAAATTCTGCGAACAAAGTTAGAAAACATACCAAAACAAATTATTGGAACAATGTTTGGAAACATACTAAAACAAATTCTGAAAACAATGTTAGAAAACCTACTCAATCAAATTCTGGGAACTGTTAGAAATCATCCTAAAATATATTCTGGGAACAATGTTAGAAAACCTACTTAAACCAATTCTGGGCACAATGTTAGAAAACATACTAAAACAATGAATAATGTTAGGAAACACACTGGTACAAATTCTAACAAATTCTGGGAACAATGTTAGAAAACATACTAAGTCAAATTCTGGGAACAATGTAAGAAAAGCATACTAAAACAAACTGAACAGTATAAGAAAACAATACTAAAATTGTGTGAATAATGTTAGGAAACACACTAGTACAAATTCTAGTACCATTGTTAGAAAGGCATACTAAAATAAACTGAGCATTATGAGAAAACAATATTAAAACAATTTCTGGGAACAATGTAAGAACACATACTAAATCAAATTCTGGGAACAATTTTAAGGAACACACAAACAAATTCTAGGAAAAATGTTGGGAAGCATACTAAAACAAATGCTTGGAACAATGTTATAAAACATACTAAAACAAATTATTCAAACAATGTTAGAAAACCTACTCAATCAAACTGGGAACAATGTTAGAACACATACTAAAACAAATTCTGGGAATCATGTTAGAAAACAAATTTAAACAAATTCTGCGAACAAAGTTAGAAAACATACTAAAACAAATTATGGGAACAATGTTTGGAAACATACTAAAATAAATTCTGAAAACAATGTTAAAAAACCTACTCAATCAAATTCTGGGAACATTGTTAGAAAAAATACCAAAACAAAATTTGAGAACAATGTTAAAAAACATACTACGACCAATTCTAGTCACAATGTTAGAAAAGCATACTAAAACAAACTGAACAGTATGAGAAAACAATACTTAAACAAATTATGTGAATAATGTTAGGAAACACACTAGTACAAATTCTAGCACCATTGTTAGAAAAGCATACTAAAACAAAATGAACAGTATGAGAAAATAATACTAAAACAAATTATGTGAATAATGTTAGGAAACACACTAGTACAAATTCTCGTACCATTGTTAGAAAGGCATACTAAAATAAACTGAGCATTATGAGAAAACAATATTAAAACAATTTCTGGGAACAATGTAAGAACACATACTAAATCAAATTCTGGGAACAATTTTAAGGAACACAAAAACAAATTCTAGGAACGATGTTGGGAAGCATACTAAAACAAATTCTTGGAACAATGTTATATAACATACTAAAATTAATTCTTCAAACAATGTTAGAAAACCTACTCAATCAAACTAGGAACAATGTTAGAAAACAAACTTAAACAAATTCTGCGAACGAAGTTAGAAAACATACTAAAACAAATTATGGGAACAATGTTTGGAAACATACTAAAACAAATTCTGGAAACAATGATAGAAAACCTACTCAATCAAATTCTGGGAACAGTGTTAGAAAAAATACTAAAACAAAATTTGAGAACAATGTTAAAAAACAAACTAGGACAAATTCTAGTCACAAGGTAAGAAAAGCATACTAAAACAAACTGAACAGTATAAGAAAACAATACTAAAATTGTGTGAATAATGTTAGGAAACACACTAGTACAAATTCTAGCACCATTGTTAGAAAAGCATACTAAACAAACTGAACAGTATGAGAAAATAATTCTAAAACAAATTATGCGAATAATGTTAGAAAACACACTAGTACAAATTGTAGTACCATTGATAGAAAGGCATACTAAAATAAACTGAGCTGTATGAGAAAATGATACTAAAACAAATTCTGGGAACAATGTTACAAAACATACTAAATCAAATTCTGGGAACAATTTTAAGAAACACAAAAACAAATTCCTGGAACAATGTCATACAACATACTAAAACTAATTCTTCAAACAATGTTAGAAAACCTACTCAATCAAACTGGGAACAATGTTAGAAAACATACTAAAACAAATGCTGGGAACAATGTTACAAAACAAACTTAAACAAATTCTGCGAACAAAGTTAGAAAACATACTAAAACAAATTTTGGGAACAATGTTTGGAAACATACTAAAACAAATTTTGCCAACAATGTTAGAAAACCTACTCAATCAAATTCTGGGAACAGTGTTAGAAAAAAATACTAAAACAAAATTTGAGAACAATGTTAAAAAACATACTAGGACAAATTCTAGTCACAATGTTAGAAAAGCATGCTAAAACAAACTGAACAGTATGAGAAAACAATACTAAAACAAATTATGTGAATAATATTAGGAAACACTAGTACAAATTCTAGCACCATTGTTAAAAAAGCATACTAAAACAAACTGAACAATATGATAAAATATTACTAAAACAAATTATGTGAATAATGTTAAACACACTAGTACAAATTCTAGTACCATTGATAGAAAGGCATACTAAAATAAACTGAGTAGTATGAGAAAACAATACTAAGACAAATTCTGGAAACAATGTTAGAAAACATACTAAAACAAATTCTGGGAACAATGTTAGAAAACAAACTTAAACAAATTCTGCAAACGAAGTTAGAAAACATACTAAAACAAATTATGGGAACAATGTTTGGAAACATACTAAAACAAATTCTGAAAACAATGTTAGAAAACCTACTCAATCAAATTCTGGGAACAGTGTTCGAAAAAAATAGTAAAACAAAAATTGAAAACAATGTTAAAAAACATACTACGAAAAATTCTAGTCACAACATTAGAAAAGCATACTAAAACAAACTGAACAGTATTAGAAAACAAGACTAAATTTATGTGAACAATGTTAGGAAACACATTAGTACAAATTCTAGCACCATTGTTAGAAAATCATACAAAAAAAACTGAACAGTATGAGAAAATAATACTAAAACAAATTGTGAATAATGTTAGGAAACACACTAGTAAAACATTCTAGTACCATTGTTAGAAAGGCCTACTAAAATAAACTGAGCAGAATGAGAAAACAATACTAAAACTAATTCTGGAAACAATGTTAGGACACCTGCTGTAACAAAATCTGGTGACAGTGTTAAAAAACACACTTAAATCAATTCTGGGAGTATAGAAAAAATGCCGGATCAAATTATGGGAACAATGTGAGTAAACATTCGGGGAACTAGCAGAAGTGCTCGAAAACACATTAAGGAAATGTACCAGAACAAATGTTGGGTTCCTAATGCAATTCCCACGGCCATTTAATGTCGCATAGAACTCAAAATAAACAGAATTCTTGCCTAGGAAGTTTTAAAATATGTTGTTTTTTTTTAAACCTGGTTTACTTCTTTTAAGAGATGCTAATTGGTTGTTGCTAACGAGGAGGCCGTGTTTAGCACGGTTGCCACGGAGCTGAGTTTTAATGAAGCAAAAAACAAAAAAGTGCACCTACTTTTTGAAGCTAAGAGCTGACGTGTGTCCACTGGAGCCAGAAATGGGAGGGGTGGGGGTAAAATAGACATGAAGGAGGATGGAAGGGAGGAAGAAAAAAACAAAACATTTTCAGCCTCCAGAAGGTTCCCATGCTGAGTTTCCTCTGTGAATGGAATCTAAATGACACAAGTGGACTCTATTTAACCTGTCTTACAGCTGCCCAGGCTTTTAGAACACTCAGGGTTTTTTTTTTTTTAAACATCCTTTAATGTCTCTCCGGCCCAGACTTCTTTGTTCCGATAAAAGTGTCGCCTGCTGACTCAAACACTTTAGGTCTGAAGTCCACTGTTGAAATCTTGTCGGCACCAGAGTCCTCGAATCAGGGCTACTTTCATTCCCCTTTTGTTTGGCCTTGAAATGGAACCCCGATGTACGAAACCCGAACTTCTCGGTTTATGAACTTTCCGATCGAAAATGTGTTTCGAACATTTGATCAATTATTTATTTTTACTCAAAATGAGGGTTTTTGTTTGCAGCAACTGTCATGACTTGGACCATGGTGGGGTTTGTTTTCCCGTGGTGCAAATCGACTGGACCAGACATGACGTGAAGGGTATTGACATCTTTTATTATCAACTCAAAAAAAAGGAACAAACTAAAGGCGCTCTCAGCAGAGGTTCAAAACTTGGCTCTGAAAAGAAAAACTCGCACAATGGCAGAACTATGGACAACGAAAACCAAAACACTTACCGTGACGTGAAAAGCATGAATCTATAGCAAGAAGTGAGCAATCAGGTATCAAGGGTGTGTAGAGGGTGATGTCGCCAGGCTGACTGCCTGGCAACTACAGGCTTAAATGGTGCAGTGATTATTGACAGGTGCGTGAGTCCAAACAAATGAGCCAGGTGAAACTAATGGTTGTCATGGAAACTAAAACAAACCAGAGTGCGCAAAAACAGAAACTAATGGAGTCAAGAACAAAACAGAACATAACTAAACAGAATATGATCACAAAGACATGACAGCAACATGGTTGTTAACGTTCTCAGAGCAAGAACGGGACCTTTGGATGAAGTGCTGGCTGTCCAGAGTTGGGACCCGGGGGTGGACCGCTTGCCTGTGCATCAGTTGGGGACATCTCTGCGTCTCTAACCCGTCTCCACTCGGGATGGTCTCCTGCTGGCCCCACTATGGACTGGACTCTCACTGTTATGTTAGATCCACTATGGACCGGACTCTCACTATTATGTTAGGTCCACTATGGACTGGACTCTCACTATTATGTTAGATCCACTATGGACTGGACTTTCACTATTATGTTAGGTCCACTATGGACTGGACTCTCACTATTATGTTGGATCCACTAGGGACTGGACTCCCACTAGTATGTTAGATCCACTATGGACTGGACTCTCACTATTATGTTAGATCCACTATGGACTGGACTCTCAATATTATGTTAGATCCACTATGGACTGGACTCTCACTATTTTGTTAGATCCACTATGGACTGGACTCTCACCATTACGTTAGATCCACTATGGACTGGACTCTCACTATAATGTTATATCCACTATGGACTGGACTCTCACTATTATGTTAGATCAACTATGGACTGGACTCTCACTATTATGTTAGATCCACTATGGACTGGACTCTCACTATTATGTTGGATCCACTATGGACTGGACTTTCACTATTATGTTAGGTCCACTATGGACTGGACTCTCACTATTATGTTGGATCCACTAGGGACTGGACTCCCACTAGTATGTTAGATCCACTATGGACTGGACTCTCACTATTATGTTAGATCCACTATGGACTGGACTCTCAATATTATGTTAGATCCACTATGGACTGGACTCTCACTATTTTGTTAGATCCACTATGGACTGGACTCTCACCATTACGTTAGATCCACTATGGACTGGACTCTCACTATAATGTTATATCCACTATGGACTGGACTCTCACTATTATGTTAGATCAACTATGGACTGGACTCTCACTATTATGTTAGATCCACTATGGACTGGACTCTCACTATTATGTTAGATCCACTATGGACTGGACTCTCACTATTACAAACCCCGTTTCCATATGATTTGGAAAATTATGTTAGATGTAAATATAAACGGAATACAATGATTTGCAAATCCTTTTCAACCCATATTCAATTGAATGCACTACAAAAACAAGATATTTGATAATCAAACTCATAAACTTTTTTTTTTTTTTGCAAATAATAATTAACTTAGAATTTCATGGCTGCAACACGTGCCAATGTAGTTGGGAAAGGGCATGTTCACCACTGTGTTACATCACATTTTCTTTTAACAACACTCAATAAACGTTTGGGAACTGAGGAAACTAATTGTTGAAGCTTGGAATGTGGAATTCTTTCCCATTCTTGTTTTATGTAGAGCTTCAGTCGTACAACAGTCCGGGGTCTCCGCTGTCATATTTTACGCTTCATAACGCGCCACACATTTTCGATGGGAAACAGGTCTGGACTGCAGGCGGACCAGGAAAATACCCGCACTCTTTTTTTACGAAGCCACGCTGTTGTAACACGTGCTTAATGTGGCTTGGCATTGTCTTGCTGAAATAAGCAGGGGCGTCCATGAAAAAGACGGTGCTTAGAAGGCAGCATATGTTGTTCCAAAACCTGTATGTACCTTTCAGCATTAATGGTGCCTTCACAGATGTGTAAGTTACCCATGCCTTGGGCACTAATGCATTCCTCAACTTTATCAGTATTTATTGCCACCTTTCCCAACTTCTTTGTCACGTGTTGCTGGCATCAAATTCTAAAGTTAATGATTATTTGCAAAATATGTTTATCAGTTTGAACATCAAATATGTTGTCTTTGTAGCATATTCAACTGAATATGGGTTGAAAAGGATTTTCAAATCATTGTATTCCGTTTATATTTACATCTAACACTATTTCCCAACTCATATGGAAACGGGGTTTGTAAAACTTGCGCTCCGCACTAACATTAAACTTTCATTTTATGGTGGGGGCCGCAAAATAATGTCTAGCGGGCCTGAGACCCCTGCTTTAGGGGTCCTTATTTTGTGTCCCCATACCGTCAGAAGTCCCCGAAAGGTGTGTTAAAAGAGCGATGTCCCCATTAAGTCAGCATTGCCAGAACACACACACACACACACACACACGGACAGCAGAAAGTGCAGTGCTGGCGTCGTGGACTAATTTATGCTTGAGTGGAGTTCAATTAAGGCAGATGTACGGTAGTGTTCTCCAGTCTCGGTGTGTGCTACAGCTCTTCAACGCAATGCAGTCCACACACACACACACACACACACACACACACACACACACGTTTGTGTGTCTGTCACAGACACACTGAGAAGCAGTGCGAAGAGTTCAAGCACTTACGTAACGCCAACACAAGCCGCCCGTCGGCCACAGCGGCTGTGTTTGCCGGAGACGCCGCGTGACTGCGCCGGATTGTGCGTTATTGTTACCATGATTGATTCGCTTTATTCCGACGGGAGCGCTTATGTGTCGCTCCCGTCACACAATCGCCACAATATTCTTGCCGTCCGCTCGTGTGTGCGTTCGTCGCCTCGTTTGTCGGCCGGCCTTCTTTGACACAAAGACGCAGCCTTGCTGTTGTGATGCTGTTGCCGTGACAACGCGGCGCCATCCCGCCGTAACCCCCGTTGGGGCGAGCGTTTTCGCTCAGCATCAGGGACGTCTTCGGCGTAAACTTTGGGGACAAATCTCCTCTTTTCATCCGCTGTTTCCTTTCATGGCCATGCTGTGTATTCATGAGGGCTTTTTATGGCGCAGGTTTGATCCCCGCCTGGTTCTTTCGCTACCTTCGCCTTTTTTTTTGTTTTGTCCTTCTTTTGAGGGGCTGTGGACTAAAATACATGTCAGAATATGGCTGGCGGAATTGCAATGCATGTATTCAGAGGTGGGTAGTAACGCGCTACATTTAGTCCGTTACATTTTTTGTAACGGACTATATGTCCCGGCAAGAAATCTGCGTTCAAAAGACTCCGGCTTATTAGTGATTCCTAGAGCCCAAAAAAAGTCTGCGGGCTATAGAGCGTTTTCCGTTCGGGCTCCAGTACTCTGGAATGCCCTCCCGGTAACAGTTCGAGATGCTACCTCAGTAGAAGCATTTAAGTCTCACCTTAAAACTCATCTGTATACTCTAGCCTTTAAATAGACCTCCTTTTTAGACCAGTTGATCTGCCGCTTCTTTTATTTCTCCTATGTCCCCCCCTCCATTGTGGAGGGGGTCCGGTCCGATGACCATGGATGAAGTACTGGCTGTCCAGAGTCGAGACCCAGGATGGACCGCTCGCCTGTATCGGTTGGGGACATCTCTACGCTGCTGATCCGCCTCCACTTGAGATGGTCTCCTGTGGACGGGACTCTCGTTGCTGTCTTGGATCCGCTTGAACTGAACTCGCGGCTGTGTTGGAGCCACTATGGATTGAACTTTCACAGTATCATGTTAGACCCGCTCGACATCCATTGCTTTCGGTCACCTAGAGGGGGTGGGTTGCCCACATCTGAGGTCCTCTCCAAGGTTTCTCATAGTCAGCATTGTCACTGGCGTCCCACTGGATGTGAATTCTCCCTGCCCACTGGGTGTGAGTTTTCCTTGCCCTTTTGTGGGTTCTTCCGAGGATGTTGTAGTCGTAATGATTTGTGCAGTCCTTTGAGACATTTGTGATTTGGGGCTATATAAATAAACATTGATTGATTGATACGTTTACTTGAGTAACTTTTGGGATAAATTGGACTTCTACGAGTAGTTTTTATGCAACGTACTTTTACTTTTACTTGAGTGTATTTATAGAGAAGAAACGCTACTTTTACTCCGTTCCATTTATCTACAATCACCTCGCTACTCGCTACTTTTTTTATCGATCTATAAATGTTTGTTTTGGTTAATGACAGAGCTTCAAAGTAGAATCCACGCATGCCTGCATTTCACCAATCACATGCAGTCACTGGTGACGTTGGACCAATCAAACAGAGCCAGGTGGTCACATGACCGTGATACGTAAATCCCGACTTAAACAAGTTGAAAAACGTATTGGGGTGTTACCATTTAGTGGTCGATTGTACAGAATATGTACTGTACTGTGCAATCTAATAATAAAAGTTTCAATCAATCAATCAAGAGTGTAAAGGAAAAAAGACACTTTTTATTTCAACCGTACTTCCCGTCAAAAGCCTAAAGACTGATCGCACAGTTCCTGTCTTCACAATAAAAGCGCCGCTCCATCGCGCCTGCACTAACAAAATAAGAGTCCCCTACAGCCAGCACAAGCAAGCTAGCAAGCTACGGAGTTTGCCGCCAATGTATTTCTTGTAAAGTGTATAAAAACGAATATGGAAGCTGGACAGATAAGATGCCAAAAACCAACGACTTTCATGTGGTATTAGACAGAAAAGAGGAACTTTTTTTTCTCCTCCATTTGAAAACTTGGACGTCTTGATTCCAATCAATGCAAGTCATCAGAATCAGGTAATACACCAACTTATATTCTTGTCTTCATGAAAGATAGGAATTTATATGTTAAACATGCATGTATATTCATTAAAACACCTTCAACATGTGAACAAAAACGGCATTAAAACACCTTCAACATGTGAACAAAAACGGCAAAATGAATAAATATAAATTATATACTGTATATATAAATGTATATATATATGTAGATATATAAATATATATATGATATGTGTGTGTATAAATGATATGTGTGTGTATGTATATGTATATATGAGGTAGATCACCTCGACTTGGTCATTTACTAAGTAATTGATAAACGTTGAAAAACTTATTGGGGTGTTACCATTTAGTGGTCAATTGTACGAAATATGTACTGTACTGTACAATCTACTAATACAAGTTTTAATCAATCAATCAATCAATCAATCAAATCAATGAATGCCTACTGAGGCTATGGTGCTGTTAAGTTATTGTGGCTCAATGTGCCATTTTTTTATTTTATTCTAATGTACTATTATTTAATATATATTATTCTTTTAGTTGCTTAAGAGATATTCCTGGCTCTGAATTTGCTCATTGCTATTTTTATGTTTTTGTGCATTATTTGTTGCCGTAATCAGGTTACTCATCAGTTACTCAGTACTTGAGTAGTTTTTTCACAACATACTTTTTACTTTTACTCAAGTAGATATTTGGGTGACTACTCCTTACTTTTACTTGAGTAATGAATCTCTAAAGTAACAGTACTCTTACTTGAGTACTATTTCTGGCTACTCTACCCACCTATGCATGTATTACAGTATGTACACATAATATGAAAACATTTACTGTTTTTTTCCACACTATATATCGGTATTTTTCAACCTTTCTTTTTTCATTTAATTTCCCACCAGCAGAAAATCATTACAAAAATAAACTCAGCAGCCTATATTAACAATAAAAAGTCGCTTGTCACAAATGTTGGATATGACTTTAAAGCAGGGGTCCCAAAACCACGGCCCTCCAGCGTCCAAAATTAGGAAGTCTCATGTTAAAAGAAACAAAAGTTATTTTATTTTTTATTTCTATATTTTTAAATATGTCCTTTCTAATCCATTTTACTCTTGTTACTATCAGTGTCTTCTCGCCACTCAGGCAAATCCTATTGTCAAAAAATGCATTTTCTCATCAATAACGTGACATCATCAGCGGCAAGTGCGCGCTCTTTCAGTCAATTACTGCGTGAGAAATATATATATGTA
The DNA here is from genome assembly GCF_033978795.1 of Nerophis ophidion. Lineage (NCBI taxonomy): Eukaryota > Metazoa > Chordata > Actinopteri > Syngnathiformes > Syngnathidae > Nerophis > Nerophis ophidion. Next base: position 83,137,195 of record NC_084611.1, read on the forward strand.
TATATAAATATATATATATGTATATATACTATAAAAACAGTACCACTTATTATATTTTCCTTTGTTTTTTATTGTAGAAACATGGTGGTTAACATTTTGGAGACTTGTGTATGCGTATGCATGATTATATATAGTAGCGTCCCGGAAGAGTTAGTGCTGCAAGGGGTTCTTATGTTTATGTTGTCTTACAGTGCAGATGTTCTCCTGAAATGTGTTTGTCATTCTTGTTTGGTGTGGGTTCACAGTGTGGGGCATATTTCTAACAGTGTTAAAGTTGTATGTACGGCCATCCTCAAGTGTGACCTGTATGGCTGTTGACCAAGTATGCCTTGCATTCACTTGTGTGTGTGAAAAGCCGTAGATATTATGTGACTGGGCCGGTACGCAAAGGCAGTGCCTTTAAGGTTTATTGGTACTCTGTACTTCTCCCTACGTCCGTGTACACAGCGGCATTTTAAAAAGTCATACATTTTAGTTTTTTTATAAACCGATAATTTTGAAACAGATACCGATAATTTCTGATATTACATTTAAAGCATTTATCAATATTATTATGTATACGTGTGTATATATATATATATACACACACACACACACACACATAAATATATATATATATATATATATATATATATATATATATATATATATATATATATATATATATATATATATATATATATATATATATATATATTAGGGCTGTGAATCTTTGGGTGTCTCACGAGATTCGATTCAATATCGATTCTTGGGGTCACGATTCGATAATATATCGATTTTTTTTATTCGATTCGATTCTCAATTCAAAAACGATATTTTTCCGATTCAAAACGATTCTGTATTCATTCAATACATAGGATTTCAGCAGGATCTACCCCAGTCTGCTGACATGCAAGCAGAGTAGTAGATTTAAAAAAAAAAAAAAAAAGCTTTTATAATTGTAAAGGACAATGTTTAATCAACTGATTGCAATAATGTAAATTTGTTTCAACTATTAAACGAACCAAAAATATGACTTATTTTATCTTTGAGAAAACATTGGACACAGTGTGTTGTCAAGCTTATGAGATGCGATGCAAGTGTAAGCCACTGTGACACTTTTTGATTATTTTTATAAATGTCTAATGATAAAGTCAATGAGGGATTTTTAATCACCGCTATGCTGAAATTATAACTAATATTGATACTGTTGTTGATAACATTCATTTTTGTTTCATTACTTTTGGTTTGTTCTGTGTCGTCTTTGTGTCTCCTCACAATTGCTCAGTTCTGAGTGTTGCTGGGTCAGGTTTGGTTTTGGAATTGGATTGCATTGTTATGGTATTGCTGTGTATAAAATTGAAAAAAAAAAACATTTTTTTTAAATAAAAAAAAAACAAAACGATTTGAAAAAAATTATATTCGATTCTGAATCGCACAACGTAAACGATTCAATTCGTATTCGAATCGATTTTTTCCCACACCCCTAATATATATATATATATATATATATATATATATATATATATATATATATATATATATATATATATATATATATATATATATATATATATATATATATAATAAACAAATAATTACTTTACATGCCGTCAGCTTCCGGCCCCCAAAGTATAAAGTTTGGACACCCCTGGTTTATGCAATCCAGTCTATATTTTCCTCAGAACCAGAGTTAGTTTTTTGCATAAGTTGACTATTTTTTTTTTTTAACCAAATCTGCAACTCTGACAAGAAATAAACAAAAGACTACAGCACAAGATGCTGGTTCTCAAGAACATAATGTACCGTATCTACAAATACACACACAATTATATATATATATCACATAAAAACCACAAATGTTTACATGAAAAGATGTCTGCAGACAAAGACTGTGCTGTTTGCTCGTGCCAGAAAAAACAACATCCCTGTCACCTCTTGAAGGCTTTTAGTTATCATTTCTAAAGAAAAATCTCTTAGCTGTGTCCTTGCAGCGTGTCCTACTGCGCTGTAGCCGTGTGGCGGCCCCTTTCATGCCTTTATTCTCCTGGCCGATATATATATATATATATATATATATATATATATATATATATATATATATATATATATATATATATATATATATATATATATATATATATATATTTAAGAGTAGGAAGAACTCCTGCATGTCCTCAGTGGGCCTTCAAAGGAGACGTGACCATGTTCCGCGCCGCATTTTTTTATTTATTTTTTGTTATCACGTGTGAGATCTCACGGCCATAATGGAATGTTAATTGGCTGATTAGGAGGGATTACGGTCATTGATTGGTGCCAGCTGAGGTTCTCACCTGCTGCTCTGGCCGCGTAATTGACCGACTAAATGACATTTCAATGAACGACGGAGGCAGAAGGCAAGAGGACGTCCCAGGAATCTGGACCGTCAATCACGGACGAGCAAGGGAGCGACTTGGTCCGTCTTAAAGGTGGAGGTGTACGCACCCTGCTTTGTAAGACATGCCAGCATACATGTAATACTGAGAGACTTAACATTTTAATGACTAGGTAGGCCGATACAGATACTGCAACTTCACCTTTCTCAAGGCCAGATAAACCAATTGTATCTATCCATCCATCCATTTTTCTACCGCTTATTCCCTTTGAGGCCACGGGGGGCGCCGGTGCCTATCTCATCTATTACAACCCCCGTTTCCATATGAGTTGGGAAATTGTGTTAGATGTAAATATAAACGGAATACAATGATGGGGCGGTATAGCTCGGTTGGCAGAGCGGCCGTGTCAGCAACTTGAGGGTTGCAGGTTCGATTCCCGCTTCCGCCATCCTAGTCACTGCCGTTGTGTCCTTGGGCAAGACACTTTACCCACCTGCTCCCAGTGCCACCCACACTGGTTTAAATGTAACTTAGATATCGGGTTTCACTATGTAAAGCGCTTTGAGTCACTAGAGAAAAGCGCTATATAAATATAATTCACATTTGCAAATCCTTTTCAACCCATATTCAGTTGAATATGCTACAAAGACAAGATATTTGATAATCAAACTCATAAACTTTATTTTATTTTTTTTACAAATAATAATTACCTTAGAATTTGATGCCAGCAACACGTGACAAAGAAGTTGGGAAAGGTGGCAATAAATACTGATAAAGTTGAGGATTGCTCATCAAACATCCCATGGAACATCCCATGGTTCCCATCCCAGGCATGGGTAGCTTACACATCTGTGAAGGCACCATTAATGCTGAAAGGAACATACAGGTTTTGGAACAACATATGCTGCCATCTAAGCGCTGTCTTTTTCATGGACGCCCCTGCTTATTTCAGCAAGACAATGCCAAGCCACATTCAGCACGTGTTACAACAGCGTGGCTTCGTAAAAAAAACAGCGCGGATACTTTCCTGGCTGGCCTGCAGTCCAGACCTGTCTCCCATCGAAAATGTGTGGCGCGTTATGAAGTGTAAAATACGACAGCGGTTGAACGACTGAAGCTCTACATAAAACAAAAATGGCAAAGAATTCCACTTTCAAAGCTTCAACAATTAGTTTTGTCATTTCCCAAACATTTTGTGAATGTTGTTAAAAGAAAAGGTGATGTAACACAGTGCTGAACATGCCCTTTCCCAACTACTTCGGCACTTGTCGCAGCCATGAAATTCTAAGTTAATTATTATCTGCAAAATAAAAATAAAGTTTATGAGTCTTTTCTTTGTAGTGCATTCAATTGAATATGGATTGAATAGAATTGCAAATCATTGTATTCTGTTTATATTTACATATAACACAATTTCCCAACTCATATGGAAATGGGGTTTTGTATTTTCTAAATTGGGTTTGTGCCCACCTCTCTTTGCTGCTGGCTCCTTTAGTAACAGAGGCATCTTCCTAGTAGGTATACCGGTACTAGTCCGGTCCTGGGCATGACGTTAAAGTGCATCCGGCAGTGGAGGCTCCTCCATGGGGTCTTGGGGCACTAGGAGTGTCAGGTTCAAACACTGATGACATCTCTTAAACAAGACAAGAAGCAGTTTCCAATGCAGTTATTTTGCAGAAAAAAAGCGATATTCCAAAAATTTGTACAAAGTATATTTGCGACTTTTAGGTGTTTCCATTCAAGGGTGTTTTGCGTCACGAGCCGTAGATGTCGCATATTCTCGTCCCGCAAGACTCCACTTGGAGGAAGAATTTTGCAGCCGCAGCTGTTGCCGTGACGTCAATAGAAGACGAAAGCAGCGGGTGATCGCTCAAAGGCAACTTCCTTACGGCCTCCTTGACATTGTCCGGGCATGTGGGTCCCTCCGAGCCTCTATTCCTGGGAAGGGAGCTGCCTCCCTGCCCCCGCGACCGATCAGAAACGAGACCAAGACGACCCACCAAATCTGATTTTTCTGCCCTCAAGTGACACGGATCTGATTTTTTGGGGGCAATCTGATCTTTTCAAATGCGATTTCGGTCTAAAAGCAATCCGACCTGAATGTGACTTTTTCATCATCTTATGTCATTCGTGTGCTCGGGAAAGACACAGTCGCCAGCGGAAGTGGATGTTTCATCACAACATGCAGTTTCGATGAGCAAAGTCTGTCAATAGCGCGCAAATAATAGGATGTATGTAATATATGAATATATATTTTGACTCTGAAGAAATAATTGAAAGACCGGAATGGACGCTGGGGCGCATTTGCTTACATGTGAGTTGAAAAAAAAAGCTAAAGTAGATCCACGCTGATGTCAGTGTTTCCTCTACTTAACGGCCATTAAAAGATTAGAACCCTCACACATATATTACACCAGGGGTCCCCAAACTACGGATACGGCCCGCCAGCGTCTAAAATCGGCCTACTGAAAGTCCCAGGATACATTTTTTTTTTGTATTATTATTTGTTATTTAATCTGTCCTTTCTAATCAATTTTCATATGTGTATATATATATACATACGTGTGTATATATATATACATCAATCAATCAATGTTTACTTATATAGCCCTAAATCACTAGTGTCTCAAAGGGCTGCACAAACCACTACGACATCCTCGGTAGATTATATATATATATATATATATATATATATATATATATATATATATATATATATATATATATGTATATTTATATATATATATATATATATGTATATTTATATATATGTATATTTATATATATATATATGTATATTTATATATAAATGTATATTTATATATATATATATATTTATATTTATATATATATATATATGTATATACATATACGTACATATATATGTACATGTATATATTTATGTATATGTGTATATATATGTATATATACATATATGTGTATATTTATATGTATACATATGTATGTGTATATATATATGTATATGTATGTGTATATTTGTAAATATGTGTATACATACATATATATGTATATATGTGTATATATGTATATATATATGTAAATATGTATATATGTGTATATATACATATATATGTATATGTGTATATATGTATGTATATATATGTAAATATGTATATACATATATATGTATAAACATACATATGTATTTATGTGTGTGTGTGTATATATATATATATATATATATATATATATATATATATATATATATATGTGTATAAACATATATATGTATTTATGTGTGTGTATATATATATATATATATGTGTTTGGGGACCCCTTTATTACACTATATACGTCCATTCATACACATTATTACTTTCCTTTACTTTCACATAAAAAACACACATTTTTAAGGCATACGACTTTTCTTTTATTTTGTAGTAGTAGCGACTTCCTGCCGGTCAACTTCCTTTATTTTCACTTTATCGAAGTAGCATGCAAGTGACGTCGAGCCCACCTGGGTGCCACATTGGGGCAACATTGTGGTCCGTCCGTCTGATAATAATCATGTTTCTATTTGCAGTTTAAACAGTCAAGCTGAGGAAAAAAATAATAAATAAAATCACATAAAAAGTCAGGTGTCCCCGCAAAGACGTTTTCGCTAGACATTTTTGCTCAGTGTCCCCTTGAGCTGTGCACCAAATTTCACGGTGATCGGGTAAAACACCTTTAAGGCACAGGGGGGTAGTTTTTGCCAAGAAATGCCAAGTCAATACGACTCAAGGCGTTTTGATAAGAGCGCCACCATGTGGTGCATATGTCACAAAAATAATAGCACGGGCAAGACTGCAAGGGTGCGTGTTTTGACACATTTCCAGGCCTTTTGTGTGCAGTACGTAGAGTATTTACACTGTATCATGTTCTGCTCTGTCAGGCTTTCACCAACAACTCTAGAAATAATATGTTGTTTCCCAGTAGCTCATTTGTCATAATATATAGCACCGGCTTGTCTTTTATTAATCGGATGAGCCTATATTTGTAATGTAAATGTTTAACTATCGAGATAAAGCTTTTAAAGTGAAGTACGGTCTACGTGTTTCTACTTTAAACGACCTAAAAGGACCACTGGTGTTGTCTCGTAAAAAAAAAAAAAGAGCTGGCTTGTGAAGTCAATATAATGGTGTTGTCTTTTATTAGGAGATTAAAGGGCTGGTGTTTGTCCAGCCGCTGTGCAACGTGGGCTGGCTCGTGGCGCAGAGGACGCCAGGGGACATTCCCCCGCCGCTTTGACTTCCATTTAATGTCGCGGCGAGGAACAACAACATTTTTCTCCGCTCTGATCCCAAAATCCCTCTGCTAATTATGCTCTTGTTTTATTAAACCAAAACATTTAGGATTATAACTTCCTGCCTTGTAAAACGCTGATTACAGATGATCTATTTTGTTTGGCGTACGCTGGCGTCCACCTCTGTAGGGCTGGCGTCCGACCGACTTGAAATTTCTCGCACGGTTCAACGCGATCTGCAAGAGCAACCCACTGTGACTTTTGGATGTTGATGTCAAATTTGTGCAAAACGGGCTGGAAAATGAGTCATGTGTACAGCCA